>NW_010129764.1:151339-154189 GCF_000699245.1 Pterocles gutturalis | reverse complement strand
GATGACTGGTGTTTGGGGAGGGACTATCAAAAAAGCAAACTGAAAACTTTCAGCACCTCATCCCTCAAAATATTTTTAGTTCACAATATTCTGTGCCATGCATATACGTGTATATATATAGAAAGTCCATGTTTCAAATCTCCCAATTAAAAGCACATTTTAAAAGGGGGAGGGGAATTAGGCAACCCTGGTTTTTTTCATTAAAATATGCAGAATTTCAATCAAATGAAATTATTATCATTAAGCTACATTCTAGTTCAAAAGAACACTTCAGTGGATGCATTTTTGTCAGTCCTAGTCCCACCTGGTTGTTCAAGCAGAGACAAAACAAAGAATTTCTCCTTCTCTATGAAACACAAAATAGCATGTAGATTTGTGGCGTGTCTCTTACAAGCTGGGTCCAGAGCGATTCCCTTCAAGGACTGTGTAAATCAACACTCACCCTGAGACCCCTAATTTATACCTGCCATAACGTTCACTTACCAACCTAGCACCCAAATAGCTACTCTCATCCTCTACACATACTTTCCTCCAAAAGATAACTAGCTCTTTCAGTGGCTTGTGTGATATATAATATCCACTGCAATGCACTGGTGGAGGCAAGAAGCTCTTTATTTGCTGTCTGGAGGCAGAGACGGATCTGGTCCCCCTTCTGGGCACTGTAATATAATGGGTCATTTCACATGCGTTAAAGTCTCCACATTTACCAGCCCCAACACCACCACCCAAGGAACCTGCAGGGTATCCCTTGCAACCCCATGACCAAGTTCTGCCAGGACAGAGAGTGCCTTTTCCAAGTCCCTACCACAGCTAGTCACGTATGCTCAATATAACCCCCATACAAAGGATGGTGCCCCTTACTATGCATGGGGCAATCTTTGGGACGAGTGTATTCACTGTTGTCCAAGAAACTTCAAATAACCATATGGCAATATAAAGATAGCAGGGAGCTACGCAGGTAACGCAGTAGCGGTGAGAGGCATTTCAGAATCCATGTTCATCCTTTCTTGCAAGAGTGTTCTCCTGGCACATTTCTAGTCATTTGTCCAGTGGCACAGAAATACTCTTGATTTTCACGTATAGGACTTGCATCATTTTCCACAACCTGGTCCATTGACAATAGCATGTCTACTGGCACTCAGCCTGAATTTTCGGCACCGCATCTCGGCGTGCAGCAGACATGCCCCCAGACATGGGGGTATATCCATAAACTGTTATGTATGACGAGCTGAGCTTGCAAGAAAGAGGATGAGAATGTAAATAAATAAAAACTAAACACAGAGCTAAGTGGGGAAAGCGAGGCATGTCAGAGAACTGAGTTCTAGCCCCTGCCGCAGAGAAGATCCATCATTCAGCATGAGCATTCATTCTGAAGCAATAAACCCTGCTGATCTTCACTGGCTTTGAACACAAGTACAGTTACAACTTAAAAAGCACCTGAATAGTTGGGCCGTCACAGAGAGATTCGGAGAACACACCAGAAAGTATCAGATTTAGGGTTTTACTGAGATCTCCAGGGTAAGCTGGGAAGAGAGGATTTTTGTCTGGATAGAGAAAAACACTGTATCTCTAAGCATTGTTTTGGCGGTCAAGAAATTTTTACTTCTGTAAAGCTCACCTGACAGCTGGATGCTCTCATGCAAGGAACTACACACCAATGAGCAACACCTGTCCTGCAAAACTCCTTGCAAAAACACAAAAAGCAGAGAAAACAAGCCTTGCTATCTTGTTTACACATGAGAAGCTGAAGCACACCTCCAGCAGTGGGTGAGCCTCTGAATATACAAGCACATTTGTTAAGATTTCTCATAGAGCCCTCTTACATCCTTTCAGTCACAGCCCTGAAAGCAGACCATAATGAACAGGCAGACAGTAAGTGAGTCAGTAGAAATGCAGAGGCCATGCAGACGTGATGTATTGCCACTGTCAGGAAGACACCTGTGTGCGGTACCGGTGCAGCCTCAGAGTGACTGCTCATTAGATTTGTGACAGAAGTAACAAAAGGCTAAAAATACACGAGAAAATAAATTGCCAGATTTACACCAGCTACCCTGTCCAGAGGGCAGCCCCAAGCATAGGGTCACCTGAGAGTCAGCAGTGGCATCCATATGGGCTTTGAACCCTTGTTCCAAGTCAGTCTGCCCTACAAATCCCATCTGCCCCCACACAGGTGACGCTGGGGTCTTTGCAAGGAGGAGGTTGGCAGTTTTGTCTGCACAGCATAGTTTCTTTGATGTCACGACAAGGGCAGATGGGGCAGACAAAGATTTCTTGGATAGATGGAGAATGCTGGGGCTAGTCTGTCCTACGTACTACACTTAACAAAATTCGAAAGCACACAAATTTATCCACCCCTTGGAAATACCGATTGCTGCCACCAAAGGCAGCCCCAAGGATGTTGCTGTGAGCAAACACCATATGGTAAATGCAGCCTTCAGGCAAGGGACTGCTCCTATGATGCACACAGACGTAGAGGGTCACTCTGAGCTGACCTCTTTTTACTGGGGAAGAAAAGCACAAGCCTTAATAACCTTCCTAGAATAAGAATATTGCCCATAACCCAACCTTCAACACAAATTATTCAAGAAAGAGATGAAGAATCTGGCTCATGTCTTCCAGAAAATAGCAAAAGCAACCTGCAGGTGCCTGTGAGATGAGCTAGGGAACAGGCTATATTTTTATACAATGGACTTCATTCAAAAATTGTGTTTCTTAGTTTCCAAGTGAGAAGCAAAGAGCAACACACTGGCCCTTAGGCAAAAGTTTTCCTTTTTGCATTGTTTTTGTCACAGATCATTAAAAAACCAGCTTTTACCAGACCATTTTAAAAACCACACCATATCCTTATGC
>NW_010129764.1:110938-151322 GCF_000699245.1 Pterocles gutturalis | reverse complement strand
CTTTCCCCCCCTCTGTGACAAGTGTTTAATTGAGCTAAAACTTTGTTTCTACTAAGATGCAAATTTGGAAAAACAAGATCACTGTTGCCTCAGGCTGGGTTAGCTGAAGATAAAAAAGCAACACCTGTTTTAGGTATGGCCATGTTGAAATGCAGGTACTCCTCAGGCAACATACCCATGGTAACCAGCTACAGAACTTGTCCTTCTTGTTTGCTTCCTGGAGACTACACCACATATATGGATTGAGAAGTCTGTGTGTAGCATGACTTTTTTTTCTTTCCTTTTTTTTTTTTTTAATAATATTGCCTTGTGAAATGTTGCTCATTATCATTTTTAATGTGACATAGAAGACAGCTTTCCATTTAAGTTGCCCGTTAGTCTGATTAATAACTTATTTTTATTTTACATTTTGTGTTTTATGCTGCCTGCAAGGCAAATATTATCAGTGTTTTCCTACAAGGAGTAAAACAATTCACAGAACACATTTTATGCCCTGAGATCAGAGAAATAAGTTTAGATTTATAATACCCAAGGACTGTGGCTTTTTATGAAGTGTATAAAAAGGGCATGTTTAATTATGTTTTGTTTATATCAGTGCTTTGTCTGCAAAAATAACATGAATTAACATATTTTCCTATCATTGGCAGTTATTGCTAATGATTTATTAAATTTCTTAAGTGCAGAATGGATTAAATCGCAATTTCTTGCAAATAATTTGGAAAAGAAAAGATACAACTAACCACCCAATTAAAGCAGGAAAGATCAGAGTCTGACTGCTCAAGGCAGAGTCCTGTCCATCTTTTATAGTGACAACAACAAAAAAAAAAAAAAATTCTTATTTGAAACTGAAGTACTAAATCTGGAGAGCTGGATCCTAAAAGCTGTAGTTTGCAATATCTACACGTATTTCCAGAGGTGGCCTGACCGGAATCATTTATAATTTTGCCCACAGCATCAGGGCTATCCCATTAGGGCTACCCAGCAAAACCCCATCAATCTCCCCTCAGTGGGACAGGACTGTGTGTTCTCCTGCATGTGCTCCTCAGTTGAGATACATGCTCACAGCCACAGCAGCTTTTTAAAAAAATCAAGGTGTTGAATATTCCAACGTGCTGGAAGCCTTACACCAGCAAAAGATGGTCTGACTGGGCTTTACATCTTGGAAAGGAAAGAACACTCCAAAAATATCTTGGTGGGAAAATATGGCATGGGTCCAGCAACACTGAGGGGAAGGTGCTTGGTGCTTTTCCGGGAGTGAGTGATGCCAGCTCACAAGGTCAAGAACTGTAGCATCCAATCCTCCAAAATCCTGTGCTTCGGTTTAGCAAGTTAGTACAACAGCAGCTTTGTTCACCTGCATGTTATCACTGTAAAAATATAATAAAAAATTATTGAAAGACTTTTATTAGAAGCAGGGAGAAATAATCGGGCTGGGTTTTTTTAGCCAGGAAAAAGGCTTTTTAAGGGCGGTGAACAGAAGTGGTTGTCAAACACCATCTAGTGGTGGCGAGGGAGAGTGCAAGTGTGCGGCTCCGGCCCCACCACGGGCCCGGCCACCGGCCGGCACAGGTTGCCCAGAGAAGCTGTGGATGCCCCATCCCTGGAGGGGTTCAAGGCCAGGCTGGATGAGGCTTTGAGCAACCTGGGCTAGTGGGAGGTGTCCCTGCTCATGGCAGGGGGGTTGGACTAGATGATCTTTAAGGTCCCTTCCAACCCAAACCATTCTGTGATTCTATAACGAGAACTGAACACACAGAGCAAAGTGTCTGTCCTGCGGACAGTGAGGAAGGGCTCACTGCTGAGGTCAGCTGTAAGATGTTCGGTGTCTCGGTGCCAGCATTTTATGCAGAAAGCCTGGAGATTTATTAAGGCAGCACTCTTCTTTTGTTTTCACTGCAAGTCTTTTTATATTGGGAAAGGAGGGAGTGACATGAGAAACAATGCTAGCCAGTGAGCTAAATTGCTATTGCAGCTATGTTTTAATTGAGCAATAATTTAAGAAGGAAGTTCCCAAATCTAGGCTTGCTCTGCATGTGAATCAGCCTTCCTAGAGCCCAAACCCAGGGTCACGATGCATCCGTAGGTCCTGTGCAAAAGGGACAGTCAGAGAAAGCTGGGCTGGGTGTTCATGAGCAGCTCCTGTCTGATGACTGATGGCAGCTCTCAGCCATCATACACCAACTCAGAGGGCTGACTGGGGCCAGCCACTATGCTCACATGTAACTCAAGACTCTTATGCCTGCTGGGAACATGAGTATGCTGCATTGTCGGAATCACTCAATGTGTTTTTCAACCCACTAGGGCTCTCTCCTAAACTAACACATTGTTTTCCTGTTAGACTAAGACACATCCAGCCAAGTACTTAGTTAAACTACTTGCCTGAAGCCATCCCCCATCACATTTAGTCTCATTCATCCTGTACCACTATTTACCAGTATAGGCCCTGATCTTGCAGCTAGATGGACCCCTGTGAATAGACCCTTGGGCCTGATCAGAGCTCCACTGACATTAATGAGGTCTTGCTGCGCAGAGCTGGTAGCAGCATTACATCAATAATCCATAGTAAAGTCTAATCAACGTTAGAGTTGATCGGCCATCTGGCCATAGTCAAGTGTTCAGTCATCCACCTGTATGCTCCTGTGCCAAGAACATACTGGGGAGAGAGTCTCCTTCCCACCAGAGACATAACCTGTGGGTGTGAGCAGGGGTTACAAGCATCGATCAGCAGAACAGGCCCTATGGCATGCGCTGAAGTTTCAAAGATCTTAGCTACCTGCAAATCGCATGTAGTGGCAGAGACTGGAGGACTTCAGACTTAATGTCGACACTTCAACATCCAGCATTCAACTTGCCTTCTGCCCTGAGGGCAGCGATTTTCTGGATTTGGGCTAGAATTCCTCATTTTAGTTTTTATATTATTTTTACTATGATAATTTTGGTCTAAGAAAGTACTTCTGTTCAAAATAAATGAGATAAAACTACTCAGGACAGAGTGGCCTTGCTCCTTAGTTGCTTTTGTTTTGGCTTTATTTTAAATGCTCCCCCTGGATATTGTTATTTCCACACATTTCAGAAGTACAAAAGGAATGCACGAGTCAGACTGTTTATATGAACTCAAAACACTGATGCGATCACAGACCTTTACAGGAGCCCAGATACCATGATGACAGGTGCAATATAAGAACCACCTGCGTAGATTACTTCAGACTTACTCATTGCAAACGCTGAATTCCTTGTGTTTTGCATTCAGGAGGAACGCTTGGGCTGTAATCCAGTATTCAATTGCAAAGTTGATAATTATGGCATAGTTAGGGAAAGGAATTATTCAACACAAGTGCAAGGTCACCGCTGCAGATCTGGCTATCTTTAACGCCAACAGGGCAAGATAAGTGGCCTTTGCAATAAAACCAAGCAGTGCACCTGCTAACAGGAGCTGAAGACAGGGCTAGTGCATGAGAGCAGAGACAAAACCAAGGTTTTTACAGAGCATTTTGTACTGAATGGCTCTTCCACACAGAATCCAAGATCTCTATTTTAGGATCACCTTTTTGCAAGGAAAAGCTGGTGGGAAAATCACCTACAAACAAAAATGGGTATGAAAAAACTTTATTTCACTCATTTATGTTCAATTCCTTGCAGTACTTTGGTTTGGAGTCTCTAAAAGGCACATTAAACTATACCTCACAGCCTGCAAATCAAGTGCTAATTAAAACTGCATTAACCCTAATGGATTGGAAAGAAGAAATCTAATTGAGAAAACTTCTGTTTACCAAAGGTACACTGGAAAAACAAACCATCCCATGTTTCTCTTCAGTCTGGGTTTGTTTTTTGTTTTTTTTTTCTTTCTCTTAGCATGCAGAGGCAAAATTGCCTCCTCTTACTCTATAATTTACTAAATCAGCCTTTTGGGGGAGGTTTAAAGCATGCCAAACCTCTCTCACAGCACTTTGAAACCAATCTCGTGCTATCACAGCTCCAAAATATGTGCCACCACTCTCAAAATCATCCCTGAGATGGGCTCGTGCTAATCAGAGTCACAGGTGCTTACTGCTATCTCCCCAATTACTTCATTATCTGCCACTCCGAGGACCAGCCGGTATTTCCCGTACCGGGGGCAGCTATTGCTCTCACTTACTGGGACCAGTCCAGCCATTCCATAAATTCTCTCTAGATTAGAGCAAGTCTTGTCTTGTCTTCCTTGATTTCCCACATGGATGGGGCAGAAGCATCACTGTGGAACCTACCTAATGACAAGAGCTCCTAGAAGTGCTAGTGATAAATGACATATTGTTTAGGATGGGAGAAATCAGCCATGTGTTTTTCATGCCCTTGTTTCTGTTTGTTTCCCTTTAGGTCCTCATACCCACCTCCATGTGATGGAGACATATCAAAAACTGAATTTCCAAAGCTGCACACCCATCCTCAAAATCAGGAGAACCTGGGCTTGCAACCAATGGGGAGGAGGGACCTAAGCTGTAAGTAGCCCCCGGAGGCTTGTTGTCCTAATGAATACCAGACCACAAATTAATGAAGGACATTTTAGGAAAACATTGTGATTTTTAGCCCTTCAAGCATCAGCAAATCTGCTAGAAGCTGTTTATAGCTTGTTAAGATGTTGATTGTTTACAAATTAGATTTTATCTTTAAAAACCTGCACCTATCAGCCTGGTAGTGTCACTCATCCATAAAGTGAGGGTGCTTTCTCTGACAAAGAAAGAAGTCTGATGTTAGGTGGTCTAGTCTGCAGTGAGATTGTTTGGTTTTACCTCCTACCGTAGGAAATATTCATTACTTTTCTAACCTCCACATTTCAGGGTTTTGCCCTGGATTTCCTTCGGCATCCACAAATTCATTTGTTTGTAATTGTGCCTCACTGAAACTGTTTCAATAAGAAGCACAAGTATTGCCTTTGCATTTTGTAATATACTTTTTGGCTTTTCTCTAGAAAAAAAAGGCTGGTGTCTGGAAAAAAAAAAAAAAGAAAATTATATAAAAGAGGGGTTTCTGTAAGAGAAGATTTGTTTTCTCACTAACAGCTGTACAGCCCCACAAGCAGCACAAATTGGCTAGGTTGTGAAGTCAAGGCCAGTGCCTACAGCATTTGGCAGCTTCCTGTGTCTTAATCTTTCTGTTTGGGGAATGAACTGTAATTTGTTTTCATTGACCCATAGCTTCAGTTGCAGAGTGTAGGATTACCTTAATGGACCAAAACTTGAGAGACATCAACTTTCTTTTTTAATCCTTCTATTACTGTATCCTTTCTTGTGCCATTTGTTTCCCGGGATCTCAGCAGAACATTCTGTGTTTGCTATCTGTCCAGAGGCTCCAGAGGAAAGAAGGGATGCTCTGGGGCTGGCTGCACTGCTGCAGGCTGGCCAAGGGTCCCTTGAAGTGTCCCCACCGCTATTCTCCTGCACCTCTTGCTCTTAAGTGCAGTTCCCCCACCCCCAGTCCTTCTCAGGAGCCTGTTTCAACAACAATTAGGAATCCTGACTCATTTAGGGGCACCATAAATCAAACTGTGAGCTCCCAGCAAGACCAATTTCCTGGCTGCAAGTGAACGTGCTCCATAATTTTCTGTGCACCATTCAGACCTGCCATTTAGCAAAGGCTGAGGGGTTTTCTTTTTCATCAAGGAGTGCTACTGTGCATTCCTTTATACTATCTCACTGTGTGTTTAGTCTGAACATGGACAACAGATATCCACGTGGGTTAGCCAGCTCACATAGGACTCTCAGAGCAATGTTAGTCCACAGCAAGAAAGATGCTCTTTTAGTTAAAGTGGCAGACTTGAGGAAAACAAATTCTCCTACAGATCTTGGCCATATTACTTCATCTCTTTGTGCCTGTTACTAGAATGGAGATAAAATCTTTTTTTCGATTACATTAGCATCTTCAGGACATAGATTATATACTCAGTATCTGCTAACTGGGCCATAATCTCTAGAGCCTCTAAATGGTACCATACCCCGCCCAATAATGCTGCCTTTTCAAAAATTGGCATGTGTTGAACAGGATAAGGAAAAGTAGAATATTTTTCTTGCTTTTGAAGTTCAAACTACTAACAGCAGGTGTAACATCGCGTGGTACACTGAGAAAACCTTGATGTTGGTCCTCTAGCCCTGGCTCTCAGGGTGGTTAGACAGCAGCTGGACATATTACAGACAGACCTGATGCAGCTTCTTGATGCCCTTGCAGAGGGAGCTTAGAGGGCAGGTTTGCAAAGGTCTTTGAAAACCTCAGGTACCAATAGGTTCTTTAGAAAAATATACTACACACTTATGGGGCAATATGAACTATTCCGAGTGTTTTCCAAAAACTCATGGAACTCCAACAAGTCAGCAAGCACAGAGTCGGGGCAAGCTGCTATGCAACACTGAAACCAAAGCTGAAGCTTTTTTAAGGCATCCATGAGTCACTAGATTTACACTGACTCTGTTTCATGCTCAATACAAACCAGGAAAGTAATTAACAGGTAAATCAAAGTCTTCACCCAGACATTTTAAATCACTTTAAAGCTGGAGTTCCTTGTAACTGTGCTCGTCAGTTGTATGGGGCTTTTCAAAGAATCACACAAAAATTAACTAACTCATCTCCAGATCCCTTACCAATCTGCCATTCAAATCATTATGGCATTGGTCTAGCAGAGAGTAGAAATTTGTACTGCTTTATTCCAAAAATTCAGGAGCCAAAAGAAATTCTTTTTTATGATGAGTCGTTCAGGGACTTTATCAACTCTTCTCACCTGAAGAGAATTTTCTGTCTTGCATGGGAAGCTCCTCTGGCAGAAGGAGAGACATCTCTTCTGCCATTTTGGAGAGGAGTCCAAACGATAAAACATTTTATCAATGCAATTAGCATATCAACATGCAAATCCCTATTGAACAACACACTGTTGACAGAAGGCAGCTCATCATAATACTGAAAATGGAAGAAAAAACCCAACAACTTGTACCCAACCAGTCACTGTGCTGGAGAGAGACCACAGAGGTCAAGAAGTGCTCTTCTCCCTCCAGCTGTCCTCAACACTCTGCCTCAACACTCTCCACCTCCACAGTTCTAAGAAACTTTATTTTTTTTTCAGTCAGTCTTAAAGTTCCCAGTAGAGAAATTGTTTCCTTTTTTCCCTTACTTTCAGTGATGTAGGAAACTTCAGGTAGAAAATATAAAAATTCAGCATGAGTTAAGATCAAAATTTCCCAAAATGGCCAGTGAACTTGGATGTCTCTAACTGCTCCCAAAACTCCTAGCTATTTTTGAAGCATCAGATGATGAGTCAGAATTAAATATTCACTGAAATTGCTACAGGCCTCCTGGCATTCAACATATTTGAGTGTGCCTTCGGGAAAAGAAAGAGTTAACAGAGTTACCTTGCATTTAGTATTCATCTTTTTTCAGCTTTGTCAGGTAGCAGACAACAAGCCCAGACTTGACTTAGAGCATCAGCTCTGTACTAGCATAGTCTTGTGGGTAGCCTAATGTAATATTAATTGGATTGACATCTTGGTTGAGATCAGTTACACATGTAGGATTCAAGTTATTTAACAGTTTGTGCAACTGTATTTGAATTTTGATCATAAAGACACATGCTGGGTTAACAGGGCCAGAGGCAGAGCCAGAATCCTGTAGTGCAGAAGTGACGTGGGACTCATATATTTAAGGTATGATTTGTACATTTGTACTAAAGAATAGATTTTGTGTCTTCCCCCCAAGAAAGAGACCTGGACCCTGGGCAGATCTGGGCAGGTTGGAGGTCTTTGGAAGGGGAAAGAGATGAGGATGACAGTTATCTTACTGTACAAAGCTCCAGGGACTGAATCACTGAGGATTCACTGGAAAAGGGATTTTGCTTTTGTCCAAAATGAGTTGCTTCAAATCCTTCCAGATTTCACCACATGCACAAAACCAGAATTGAACGTTGTAGTCTGAAAGGGGAACAATGTCTCCATGCTCATAGTAAAATATAAAAAATACCAAGCCTGGACATTTCTCATGGAAATTTCAGTTTCCATAGGAAAAAAAAACCAAACCAAAACAAACAAACACCCTATACTTTCCGTTAGATTATATTTTTAACCTCTATCTGCCCTGGGTTTCACTAGGCCCTGTGCTCTTCACCCCTACGTCTTGGTCTCTGGAAGAGACTTCCACTGTCACCTGAGATTCAGCCTTCCTGGACTGCTTGGGAGTCCTTATTCACAGAGAGAAAACTTACTCAGTTGAGAATTTGTTTTCTTACTTAACTGTGTAAGGAAAAGTGTATCACATGAAAAAAGTAAGAAAACCAGGCTGCAGGCTTAGAAAGATGGGTCATTTTTACCTAAATTGGTTCACCCTGATAGGAAACTTTGATGTATATGTCATAGTTTTTTTTAAAAAAGGAGGTCCTTAGAAAAATCTGAAGAAAGATTAATTAAACCGCCTTGCTCCAAAGTGGGCACAGTCAAAAAACGTGTCAGAGTGAAACAGAATGGGAGCACTAAAAATTAATTCCTTGTGCTGCTTCCTTCCCTGCTTTCTGTGCCTTATGCCGAAACCCCATGCATTTCAAATCCAATCCACTGCAATTACACCAGTCCCCAGCCACACACCATGCACCTGTAGGAGCATAGTGAGCAAGAAATGGATTTCCCTCAGTTAAGGTGTCAAGAGAACAGTCAGCAGGTTAGAATTGTATCCAGCTATTTGCTCATATAGACAGTAGTGAAATTAAAAAAAACTTTCCGTTCTTCACCAAGACCCAGCTCACCAAGCTTTTGTGATATTTTATCCTGATGCCATTAAAACACTAAAACCTTCCAGAGAGATGGTATGGTGCTATATAGATTTACAAAATTTGCCTGTGGGAGCACCTTTTTACCAGAGTTAAACACTCCACACTACCATGTTGCTGTACCTTGGAGAGACAAGTGTCTCATGCTGAGATGAACCCCTACTGTGTAGGGTTCAGACCACAGGCAGGCAAACCACCTGGAGACCCTACCAGCTAAGTTATCACAATAGACTTATTAGACATGATGTTTGCTGGAAGAAGCTTACAGCTGGCTGGTTCTCACCGAAACCACGGAGCAGAACCTCCAAACAGTCTGGTGTCAAACCAAGATTCTCTAGTGCTGGCCCTGAGGAGTCAGAGGAGCTCAGCCCCCACAAGCAGAGAGCAGCTGGCAGCAGCAGGTAAATCACTGTCAAATTGCTGCAGCGGATGTTGCAGCCATCATGTCTGCCAATAAGTAAATAATTGTGGGGGAACACCTGGTTTTCATACCACCCAACATACCTGCCACCAGTGCTCAGGACGCAGAGGCACAGGTGGAAAGCAGAGCAAATACTTATTTAAAATCACTACAGAAAACACGAAAATATCTGGGGGCAGGGGAGCCTGTGGTGCAGAGAGACCTGAAGGTAGCTATTTATGTTATGAACTAAAATACTTTTGCACAGGAGAGAATGAAATAGAAGCAGGTGGTCCGGCAAGGCAAGAATCCAAAAGCCTTATTTACAGTCATTAGTTTCAGATTGAAATATAGCGATCCATTTCAGCCAGCTGGCTGTAACTACCCTAGGCACATGAACAAGGGATAAACAACTACCCCCTATGTCCAAACCCCCCATTTCAATGTCTTTGCTCATTTAAGTCCCTATACCTCAATACTGTTGTGATCAGTATATGTCAGGAATGCACAGACATGCTGCTGAGGCTGCATTATCGATTTCTGTCATTTGTTTCACAGCAGCTTCTGGATGATCCAGTGAGATCAGATCTGTGTTGTCCAGACACAGGAGAAAAGTTAGACGCCCCACACACACACAGAGGTTCATCACTTTCCATCTCATCATATAGCAGCATACCTGTGCTTTTTGCACAGTAATGATATCCTTCCACACAAAAAAAAGAAAAAAGAAAAGCTGTGTTGTCTTCTTCAGATAAACTACTTCTGGTCCAAGAGCTTGGGTGCTTGGGCCACTACTGTCTGAAATGGTCTGTGAGCCTCACCGGGCAACTGCTATTATCTGGATGATTTTCAGCTTGAGAACTGTAATTATCTGAACTGTCGTCTACTGAAGAAATCTGTAACCCTTTACATAAGAAATGCAGCAGGAATGTCTAAGGGCTTGTGACTAAGAGAAAAGGGAAGTATTTCTGATATTACATTATAAACACAAACTGACTTGCAACTGCTGCCAGCACACATCTCTAAGCAATGAGGATATTTTTGCCTTGTCAGGATTCAGTAGAAATATATCTCATACATAACATATTTGCATAATATCTGTAGCTTTCATTATTGTATCACCTCACAGTAAAAGCCCTAAGGTCATCCTGCAAACATCTCAGTATTATCTTGAGGTCCTTTTTCTTATAGATGTGAAATAATGAGAAATTTAGGTCAAACATCTTACTTCTTCGGCTCACACTACAGATGTAGCATCTTTTCCGAGGACCATATTGTCCTACCATCTACGCAAACCCTTTGATATGCTCTTGAAGCCCAAGGGGAGAATGAAGCTTGTTTTACAGCTCACTTGCCACCCTGACCTCCAAGCCCACATAACCTGGTGTAACTCCACAGACTTCTGGGGACTGACAACCATTCACATGTGGTAAAAACACAGAGCAGGACTTTTTTTAAAAGAGTTTAGACATTGATTGCACTGTGGAGTTAAACACCTAGCTGCCTTTAAAAAATCTTACCACTGGAACCCCCCCTCAAGTATCTTCTGTTAAGGAAACCTAACTTGAGACAACAAACTAAATCACAGTGATTCCCAGATACCCAAATTATACTAGCAAAATTGTATATCATCCTTTATCCAACTGGCAATTATTGTTTGGAAATTATTAACAGCTCATGTGCAGGGAGGGTATCTTAGTCAGGGATCGTCTTGGGTTACAGACAAATGAGGGAGTGGAGATGCCAAAGTAGTCTGTGGCTTAACTTTTCAAAAGGAGCTTTCACAAGACCCAAGTTGAAGGAAAACTCAACAAGTGAAGGTACGTGCGCTTCTGTACTTTAATGTGGACGACGCTTATTCTTTTATATGACCCAGATAAAAATCACACTCAATTCTCACTGTATCTCCTTTCTAATGCTCATAAACAGAGCTTTTACAGTGCTTTGAATTAGATCTGTGATTGGTGAGCGACATGTATAATAATTAAACTGTGAAGATGTACAGTTAATCCATTTAAAGGTGTAAAGAAGTCCATTTAATGAACATTATAGTCACATTAGACTTGGAAACATCTAACTCTTTTGTTGAATAAAAAGAAGTTCAATGAGATTAACTTCTCTTAGTTGGTTTTAAAGAATACTCAAACATGTCCTACTCTGATAGTGTACTATTCCTTGGTGCGTGGTTTCTGCATACCAATGTCTTCAGTGTAGAAGAGTAAGAATAAGACTGGGAGACATTCTATTTCAGTTAAATAATTACAAATTAAAGAGGATCACTTCTACTTTCTATACTTACTGTAGTATGATAAGAAGCTGAACTCCTTGAACTTGTAATTATATAACAGAAATGTTAATCTCCTGGTTCGGTATTCAGTTCTACTGCATTAAATGTATTCTTACAATTATCAAGTTTACTCCATGGCACACAGACATTTCTATTGGGAAACCTATTATTTGATCATATCAGATTTTGACCATAAATACTGTAATGGAATTCTGTTTTCAAATCTCTCACTGCCACAAAATGACTAATGAGGGTTAATACACCTATGTAGCTTGAGAACCTGAAAAAACATTCGTATAGTTTCTGATTTTCAATTTGTAATGCTAACTGAGCTTCCGATTATTTTCCACAGCTTTGTGCAATTAAAAAAAAAAAAAAAAAGATTTAAGCTAGAGAACATATAAGTCCAAAATACGCTAAGTAACTTGTAATAAAGAAATTTAATTTTAAATATATGTACTTTAAGCAGCTGTTCTCCTCTTAGGAGAAACTCATTTAGGCTTAAGAGTTACTGGGCGAAGCTATCTTCTTTTCACAGCATATTATAATGTGTGCTATTGGCTTTAATAGTTTGGAAGTACAATTTACATCCTTGTCCATTTAAATATATAAAACTATTTCAAGGGGCAGGGTAACCAGTTAGAAAAGAAAACAGGATCATTCTCTGACTTACACTTCCATTTTTTAATGAAGAAAAACTTATCTTTCCAGCAAAATTCTGGCTCCTAATGCTTTAATGAAGCCGTACCTCTGTTAAAAACTGAAGATAAATTCTGTAGATAGTCACTTCAGAGAGATTTTAGCCAGTGAAATGCTTGCTTCCATCAGAGATACCTGGCTTGTTGCACACAAGGCTACTTTCCTTTGTAGTTTGCAGAGCAAAACCTGATAAGATCAAGAGACAACATAATCCTGGCTAATGCAGAGTGACTTTTTATGTACTGTATGGGATGCAGCTGAATGTAAGAAAGACAATCCTTCCACCTGGGAAGGCTTGGGCAGGGGAAGTACCCTCTTGAGGGCTAACCCTATGCCTAAATGGCATACACAGGTTTCGCCCACTGAGCATGTTGAGCCTTCCAGGCATTGCCTTAAAGATGGCATCTTACCCTGTCCCAGGGAGCAGTGTATTGGCATCTTACAGCTCCCATCATCATCGCTCCTCAAAACTCTCACAGCACCATTTGCAAAGCACTATCATGAACACATCAAAAAAAAAATTAATTCCTAAATGTGTCAGTTTGGGAGTCACCAGGGGTAGTTTCTGCTAACCCTGGCATCACTTCCGTGTCCCCTTTAGACCTCACATTTCTCAGCAACCATGCTTTCCTCAGGCATTTGATGCTCACTGGAGCAAACAACTGAGATAAGGATAAAAATCGTCTTTGATTGCACTGCATAGAAAATATACTTCCCTTTAAATTTCCTGCCTGCCTGAGTTATTGGATACACACACAATACCCAGTCTAATGACTCAATCATGCAAGCCGAGCGACTCAGGCTGACCCACAGAGCCTCTCGCTGCAGCCTGACCTGCCATCTGATGGAGTATGCTTTGCACAGCTAGAGCTCACTCCGCACTTTCGAAGAGAATAACCATCGTCTAAGATGTCATGTGAGATTCTAAACCACTGCCAGTTTGAAACAGCCGGGTTTTTTTTGTTGTTGTTTGTTTGTTTGTTTTGTTTGTTTTTGTTTGGTTTTTTGTTGGTTTTTTTTTTTTTTTTGGCTTTCTATCCCAGCTAGGCAGTATTTCATTATCCTCCTATTGTTAGCAAGTTTCAGCTACTCTCTAAGCGAAATCTTCCCCATTTCAGCTGAAACATCCCTGCCATGTGCACTATGATCCTGGAGGATAAGTTACTACCTATCTCTTTGCACACACACCTCTGTATTTCACATGTATACTAACATAAATTGCCATGTCTGCCTTTCCCTTTTCTTCAATATTACTTCTTTAGTCATTTTTTCTGGACTCATAATCATTCATGTTCCTTTTCTCTGTCCCCACCTCTTTTGAAATGTGGTGGCCCTGAGCATACTACTTCAGCTGAGGCTTTATTCCCCCTGGACAGACCCAAAGGATTACTTCTTGTGTCCTACAGCCTCTTTTTCTGAATAGTAAACCAACAACAGTGGCTGGCATTTCCACAAAGCATTTTTACTTCCCTTCAACATGAAAGCTGAGGAACACCAGATCTTTTTCTGAAAAATACCAAACAATTTTAGTAACTAGTTAAGATCAGTATCCAGTATCATGAGCCGTAGATGTCAGCCTCTTTTCTCAGCAAATGCACATTTATGATCTACTCCTACTTGTGGCATCTTCTAGCACTCGCCCTTGTTCTGAATACACACATTGACTTTTATTCCAGGGAAGGTCTTCTCAGTGTCCCAGCTTGTCCAAGTCACAGCATTGAGCCAGCTTGGGAAACCTGTCCCATTGCTGCTGGGTCTGCCTGTTTGCAAGCAGCACATTTCATTTTTTGGGGCCAAGTGAATTCACAGGTCTGAGCAGGCTACTGCAAGTCAGAGAGACCACAGGGACAACAACATGCTGGTGTAGCTGAGACACTGATGTGGCTGTAAGAATAAAAATTGTTCTGGCAGTGTCTGGGGATGATTCAGCTTTGCTGGGAAAGGGCAGAGGTTCCCACCAAGTTCCCAAGGTGAAGTCAGAGCCTGTCCCGTGCCAAAGGCTGCCGAGGGAGAGATGGCAGGAAGCAGATCCTGCCCTTCCCCATGACAAATCCTTCCCTACCTGGTCAACAGGGACACGTCAGCAAAGAGACATAAAATGTCACCACCCCAGGTTAGCAGAGTCACGTCTGGCTACAGCGCTGTGAAACTGCGTAACCTCTGCGACAGCAGAGCCCCGCACACTGAACAAAGAGCAGCAAGCAGGCAGCAACAGCGAAGCAGCAGATATTTGGGGTTTTTTTAAAGTACAACTAACAAATACTTGGCAAAAGTATTCCAGCCTCATTATCTCGTAATAATGTTCATATTTCTCTCATATATACAGTCTTACTGTAACATCCATATATCTTGATCAGGTTACAAGACTGTTCAGATAATCAAAAGTATACATAAATGTGAACTGGCACATTGGGAAATAGACTGCAGTGCTGCTTAAATATAGCAGATAAAGCCATGCGAACGAGGCAACAGAACGTACTGCTGTAAGATTACAGAGATATAAATTCAAGTGCTCTGCCGTGGTGCCACTAGAATATGGGGAGAAAGTTATTAGAAACAAAATGAATTCAGTAGCGCCTTGAACTCACTATCATAGTCTGGGGCAAGTTAATCACTTCATCCTCATCCACTAACACATTTATCCACCTACTAATTCTCCACCTAATTAGAGAGAAATTCAGAGCTCTACTGGTCAGGGAGGCAGGGATTAGGGTTAAGAAAACACTTGTATTTGAAACCCCCTACCTCTGCTGGTTAGTGTGAAAGATCCTATAAGAAACTCCCACCCTAGCTAATCCGTGACCCTCAGCAGGGAGGAGTGTTAACAATTTGGTTTAAAACTCACACTCTCAGACAAATGCATCAAAAACGGCTTTTCTTCTTTGATTTATAGGTATTACTTGTTTTTCCAAGCTCCATTAAGGACTCTTCATCATGTACTGCAAGGGGCATTAAGCACTGAAAGTTGTTCCCAGCTCTGTATTATTCAAAGGCAATTTACACTAATTATTGGAGTCCATGGTGTTACCCATACTCATAGAATGATCCATCTCAGCAGGCTAAAGTACTTTTGAAATGTTAATTTATTACTGGGGTATAAAAATGTCCTTACATTAAAGCACAATTCTGTCTTAAATGCCAAGGGTTTTCTATTACTGATATATTACATACTTATTGTTTATCTTAGATACAAGAATAAAGATATAATTTAATTTACTATATAATAGTGCCTATAAAAGCCACTATTAACACAAATTGCACTGCATTTAAACTCCATTACAGCAGTGATATTATTCTTGTTTTTCTTGTTTAGTGATTTTCTCAACGCAGATGCAAACAGAGTACGCAGAGCTAGTTCACGGAGGCAAGCTTTTCAGACAAACAGCTGAATGGCAAAGTGAAAAAAGTGTTTCACTGCTGAAGTGTTTCACCAATTCCAAAATAATCTCATTCACACTAAAGTAGAGATATTAGTGTGATACCGCTGCTCCGAGGACAAACAGGGAAAAGCATTCATAAACTGCCATGAGAACACACCCGTGTATCAAATGCCAACAAACAAAAATCCACTGAAAGTGCCCAGTATTCAGTTAAATTCTGGCACAAAAGCCATTGATTTCAGCAAGAATAGTTTGGCCAGTGCTGAGCACCCCCCCCCTTACAGGTTTTGTTTTTCTTGGTAGCCATGTGTAAAAATACAGCCACAACAACAAAAATTTATTTGACCTTGTGTTGACAAAAGCCCTTAAACAATCAAGGGGATTTATTTCTTAACTAGCTCAACCAACAACTTTTACTTCATTTGAGAAGCCACACCAGATTGCACTCAGAGGTAAGAGGAAACCGCGCTTTGGAATTTCAGAGTCTTGGGATGCACAAGCAGTTTGTGGCAAATGAAAAAAAGGCCCCTTTGCTTTCCTAAGTCCTCTCCAAGGTCCCAAAGATAGTCCTCACCCATGAAATGAACACTGTCATGAATTAAGACCATCTGTTTTATATCTGAAAAAATCTAAATAACATCACATAAACAAAGTTTGCCATGATAGGTTCAAATCTTTTATACAAAAATTTTTGGCAACCTAGAATTTGTTTGTGTAGATGAAATACAAAACAGAGCTTTGGAACAGCAATACTCTTGTTCCCAATCTCTGTCAAGATTTCATATGACCTTGCCCCAGATTTCATTTACCCTTCCAGGTCTCTGTCTGACCATTGGAGAGACCCTTCTTTATACATAGTAATTCCTGAAATTAAAAGATTTACGAAATAAAGTGTTATGCCAACATAAATCTCAGCTGCCACTAACACAACCTGTTTACCCAAAGAAATCCAAATTCCAGAGCGATGGCTTGGCTTCATAAACTGGCCAATCCACTGCAGGTACTCAGGAGTCAGATGATTTGCAGAGGAGACGGGCAATTACATGTGGGAAGTATTGTGCTCACTCACATGCCTAAATTCCACACACAGGACTATAATTTGCAAGCACAACAGTTTGCAAACACTGAGGATTTTTTTTTTTTTTAATAAAAAAGGCCTGGTAGATGCCAAAGAAATGACTTGTGTACAAAACCACAGGAATCCTACCTGCAAGTCAGACCTTTAGATAAACAAGATTGACTTAATAAAGTCTTAAACTATGTAAATCTGCTTCAGAGGAACATATGTTCTCACAAAACGTGTAACTGATCATGAAAATGATTCATATCACAAAACACAACACTCCACAAATTTCTCCTATAAAATTTATGCCATGAATTAGAAGTGAGGCATATTGTTATTTTGCAGCAGAATCAGGAAAACAATGACACTGATCAATCAAATTTAATCTTCCTTTAGTCACAGGCTATGTATTATCTATGGTATCTTTTTTATTTTAGGAATTAGCACAGCTAATTCTGGACTACTGAGGCCTGGATCACCACAAATTCTTTAGAAAGAAGCCATCCTGGTATAGTGACACATCTTACAGAATAATCCCATCTATCCATGACACACTGACTCTCTGGTATGCAGATAAACCCATAGGTTTTTCAAGTTCCTATTTTATTCTTCACTGAAAGTTAGCCAGCTTTTAACAATTTGGACCATCAATTGTCTCTATATAGAAGTTACTTCCCAATGTGAAAAAGTCACATTCTCTTTTGCTAAGCTAGCCAAGTCCCCGATGGCTGGGAGGAAGGATGGGTGATGCTGAGGAGTGGTGGCTCAGAAGCAGGGACTCAGTTGGTCAGCAGCAGCACATGGCAGATTCAGATTTAGCTGAAGTCCAGCTGGGAAGAAAGACACTGAAGTAGAGAATGTAAATACTCTTCTTGTCTGAAAATCTTACTGCATCACAAACTGTTTTGCTTCTGCAGTTTAGTCCAAGAAATTAGGAAGAACCCTGTGTCTCACAGAAACCTACTCAATTCTCTTCAACAAAGGAATAGTTTGGGAGGTAAATATAGTTCAGGTGTCATTTTAGGCAATGAAGTAAATTCCATAATTCTCCAGACTCATCTTTATCCAGATGGAAATCTAAAAGAAGAATCATGTGAAGTTTTGCAAACTTTCAGTAGTCACTGGCATTGTCTCCGTGGTTCAACTCAAGTAGAAAGAGGCAAACTGAAGCAATCCGTGACGAGTTAGATGGATTTAGGATTTATGGAAAGCAGGGTGCAAATGTCTCTGTAGGAGATGTTTTCTCCCTTTGAATTAGTGGAAATTACCTCACAAAATGGCAAAAATGGCACAGGAACAATGTCCAACCAAACCCTTGACTAAAAGCCCTATTTTAAAGATACTGGTCGTGGTTTACTGGGAACACATCTTGGACATTATACACATCTCCAGCTGATTAAACATTCAGCAAATGGTGACATTTCGGACTTAGGGAATTTTAACTATCAAACTAGAAATCAATATTGTGCTTCCCCCTGCAGTTCTCCATAGTTCAATCCCCCCATGATTATTTTTTTTTTTTTTTTTTTTTTTTTTTGGTGGTTAGTTTTCCATAGTTCAAACCCCCCATGATTTTTTTTTTTTTTTTTTTTTTTTTTTTAGCAGTGGCTTAGACTCTTCTGAGGAACACCTTCAAGAAAATGGGGCTTAAGCTAAACAAAAGGAAAAATTCTCCTAATTTCTCAAGAAAAACGAGCAGCTTGTCCCAGACTTCAGGTTTATTCACTGCTAAAAGCAGTGGATCAGTTTTCAATGGCCGTGGCTCAGTACAGAGTAAAGATTTCATCACAGGGCCCTGTGAAACATTTCAGGTTGCTAGAAAGAACAGATGCGGATACCAAGCTCTACCCTAAAGTCCAGTCAATCAAATGGCTGCTAGATCAAGAACCTAATGAACATGTTTTATCTTGTTAGAAATAATTTTTATAAATAAAGTAATGAGAAAAAAATCTGTTAACAATCTTATTTGTACTCATTTCATTTTCAGCCATAGTAACATATTTTATTGAGAGTATGTTTGGCTCAGAAAATATCAACAGGTTTGCCTAATAGAATCAAGTCAGATATTCTGTATTTTGTAAATTCATCAGGATATTGCTGTGCTGCCATTCAGATCACATAGCAGGTATGCATTATATATGCAAGGCTAGTGGCACCAGGCAGCGTTTTTTCTAATTAATACAAGTCAGAGCAAATTGTTAGGAGGAGGGAAATAGACAAAAAAAAAAAAATGAGAGAAAAGGAGATTTCCACACAATTTCCCACTGCAACATGAAAACTCAGCTCATCTGCATAATATTAATGATATCAAATATGCAAACAGATGTTTCTGTCATTAAATGCTGTATGCAAATAACACTAGGAGGAGTGGTAACGTTGTTTCAGGGTTGAGAGATCACAGGGGGTAATTAAAGGTTAATCCAGTTTTCAGTTCACAGACTGTAAGACATGAGTGGTTGTAAAAGAAAAATTGTCACTTAACCTTCAATTCATTATCCACAGCACACGGATTTTTATTCTAAAATAACAAAAACATATATGTATTTATCCGCACTCTAGTGCCAAGGTATGGTGCATAACATTACAGAAGAAGAGAAATTATTTGTTGCTATGAATGCCATTAAGTAGGTGCCGGAATGCATTAATTAGGAAAAGCACAATTTGATCAGAAGTTCTCAGACCACAATCTAAACACTATAATCTCACTAAACATATTTCAATTGCTGAGATGTTGTCAAATGTTAATAGAAAGACATCTGAAGTACTTGTGGAACAAGTCCCCTAAAACAATTAAAAGCCTAATGTTTGAGACTCCACACGAGTTTTGCTGTAAGCCCTGCGAGTTGGATGGTACCATCAGCAGCAGGCTGCCAACCGTCACTTTTGCTCAGAGTATCCTGCTGGGCAGATTGAAAGCAGTAAATATTTTAGCACTTAGATCTGAGTTCAGCACGCCAGATGAGACATTCCCACTCCTTGCTCATAGGAGAAAATAAAGTGATAAGTGTCTGCGCTGCAGTCTAGCCATGTTCTTAGGCAGCAAGATTTTGTGCTGAGGGAAAGGCAAGGCCAGTGTGAACTGCAGCAGCCACAGGTGGGAAGAAGTAGAAAGAAGCTAAGAAATATCTTGATTTGTGCAACCTTCTCTATAATATCGGGGTGAAAATCGATGTGGACCTAGGATAGCGAGAGTGAGAAAGCAGAGGGGAGATGGCAGTTGGCTCCATTTGGCGTTGGATCCAGGGACCATAGCATTCTCCGCTTCCAAGACTACATGGCATGTTTGGATATTTTGGTGTTTTACTTAAAAATCCGGTTCCAGAAGTCTTGCAAATTATTTCCTTTAAATATGGAACAAGAACAAGGGCTTATGTATGTGTCTCAGGTGTGTCTCTCACCATCTGGCTGTCCCCACTGACTCTCTCACTCCTCCCCCAGTAACACACACCACTGGACCTTCTATCTGTGCCTCACCAATTCTTTGGGTTTGAAAACCACTTTCCTCCCCTTCTGGCCTCTCAAGCTCCTATTTGTACAGTACATCGCATTTGTGCAGTACATCACACTCAAAGAACCATGACCACACCAGCCTAGGCTCAAAATTTACCTGGGCTGAATAGCTCAGATTTGGCCCAATAGCTTTCAAACAGCACTGAGTAGGAGAAACCCTCAGTTTAAGCTATCATGCCTATTCCTAGCGCTAGAATTTCATTATGGAATAACTACTTGTTAATCGAGGGTACAAAACAAGACATTTAAATTGTATTATATGAGATAAAAATCATCAAAATTATATATCTTTTTCTGCATTCGTGTGGCATCCTGTGGCATAAACTCTGCTTCATAAAAATTCACCTTCTCAGTGATTTTCACAGCTATTTACAGCCTACTTCCATTTGAAAAAGGTCTGATATCCAAGAAGAAAAAAACCTGTGAAAATATAATTTTTTCTTAAGTTGAACAGTGAAGAAAGAATTTACTATACTATATTTTTTCTTGAATGGCTGCAGTGAAATGGAAGAGTTATCTTCCTTGCTTCAAGTGCACAAGAGCAACACTTTCCCTTGGACAGTACACTTTATAAGGTTACCATATTTAGCTAGCAGCAAGTTATAGGGCAACACAGGGGTCATCCTACAGCATCACGGAAAAGACTTTTACACCTCAAAAGCTCCACTTGCTCTGCATACCTCATCCAGCAACCTGAGCTTTGTAGGATGCCCACAGCAGAAACAGCGCACAGGAGGAAAACCCACCTTCCAGTCTCGCTCAGCTGGAGCCTGGCTGCCTACAGCTGCACATCCTCACCTCCGCAGCAGACCAGCAGCAGCTGCTGCCCCTTCTGAGCCCTCTGAATAAACAGCCGAGGATTACCCTCTTGTGAGAGAACACCCTCTGGCATAGTCGGTTCTGCGTCACCCTGGGGTAAAGGGAGCACAGGGCAGGATGCGGCACGAGCATAAAGGAGAGCTGGCCAGCAGGTGCAGGAGTCTCGTGGGGGTCTGTTCCAGGCTGATAGCATTGAAGCAGCCCTTCAGCCCCCTGCTTGGATAGCTTCAGCACAAAGGTGGCTTCCACGCCTTCCCCATCGCCGTCATTCCTCGCCCAGCATCAGGACCTGGAGAAACAATTCAGATGGGAAATCTCTCAGTCACTTATTTCCAGACCCCGTTGGAAAAGAGGCCAGTCAAAATCTCATCTCTGGCTTATTGTCCCCAAGTGCTGTCAAAGCCCAGTGACTCTGCGAGCAGGTGAAGATTTAAAGTTGTACTCGCAAAGTCTGAAAAAGTTCTGGTAAATGCCATCTGATCCTTATTAAAGCAGATTACAAGTATCCCCTTCAAACCACATGATGCATTTACAGGGAAAACCATACAAAAAACTCAGCCAAAAATTTTTCCCTTATTGTGCTCAAAATGTACTTTCAGGGCACGTGCATGCAGGTAACCGTGTAAGTGAATCAGGCCGTTGAGGATTTGGTCCAAAGCTCACAAGAACATAAGAAGAATCTAACTAATTTAGGGGGTAAATGGATGCAGGCAACCCTGACCACCAGCTTCTCGGGGTGCCCTCGCACACACGTGTGAACACACGGGTCCCGATGGCTGGAAACACATTCCTACATCTCTGGTTACCTGGGAAGACATTTGGCTGAAGGACGTAAGTCCTGGGATTTTGGCATATACAAAGATAATAAACAGGTATTTAAATCTATTTATCACGACCAGACTTTTGAACATCTAATTGCTGCAGTTTGTTAGAGGAAGAAAAAGATCTTCCCTGGCTTCAGCCATATCCAAGGGGATTAATTTGTCACTCTTCAAAAACAACTCATCGGAGGAATACCCTCTTTGATTCTTTATTCTCACATTAATTAGGAGTAATAAGTACACTAGATACACTTGGTACTTAAAAAATTAGTAGAAATAAATCTGCCACACATCTCAAGAGGGCAACGAAGATCTGACTGTGGGGTGGGAGCCTCGAAAGTGAATCCCGGTAGAAGGACAGCCCTGTCACACCAGGCCTGAGCAGGGGGCACCCGCAATGGCCGCCCCTAACGGCCTCATCTCACCGGCCATGCCCAGCCCGGCCCCAGGAGGCAGGCTGAGGGCAGGGGAACGTCCTGCCAGTGCCGCCCCATCTCACCTGCAATGGCCTCAGCAGAATATCTCTGCAAGTCCTCATGAGACACCAGAAGGCTCCTGTCCAGAAGGGCTTGTGGTGGCAGGGCCACAGGACGCACTCAAGGCCATGAGTGGGGCCTGGCTTGTCTCTTCACTTTTTTAAGGCCATGAGTAGGGCCCAGCTGGTCTCTTCACTTCTTTTTAAGGCACGCATTATGTCCTGTATTAAGCCCACAAGCACGGCATCCTCCATGTTGCACCTTCCAGCCTGTTCCTCGTGCTGGACTGCGGTGGATTTGCTGTGGTCAGCAAAGTTTCCCTGATGTACCACAGCAGAGGAGCACAGGGGAAAAACAGAGAGTATTTTGTGCTGAAATATAAAGTGAAAGACAACTTGATCCTTATTAAAAATAAAACAAAAAAACCCCCAAATAAACAAAAAAACCCAAACAAACACCATGAAAAGAGGAGGTGACTGAAAATTTATTCTCCAGAGAATAATTCAGACAGGATTGAGCCAAACCCTGCCTTTTTAATTGCTGGTTTTCAAACAGGAAACCCACTCGATTCTTTGGATATCTCTAAGTCCCTTGTACGAGCAATTTCTCTCACTTGAGGATGCCCTTTCCGTTGGTGGGACCATTCCCCTGAACACAGCTGTCCCCTGGCTCTGGAGACCGGCTCTGCTCCCCCGGCAGCCTGGCAGGGCCAGCCAGGACCCCTGCCCAGGGGGGAAGGCTGGAGGAGCGTGGGGATGCTGGATTTCCAGCCAGTTGTTCTGGGCCATGAGTGCTGACACCTCACCTTTCATCGTGTCCCTAAACCACATGGCTTGAGAGGCGGCAGCCTTTATTGCCTGCTTGTTTAAGGTAATTACTACATATATTTCCTCCCTGCTGGTTCTGCTGAAGCAGAAAAGGCTTTGGCGTTTACTTCACTATACATAATAAAGACAAAAAAAAAAAATCTGGTTTATAAACAGCACTTCTTCTATACTTTCAAAGGCAGGTTATAGGGTGAGAGTCAGGAGAATAGTCCCTATTTGGCAAGTAGGCTAATAACAGTGAAGTTGCTGGAGGGAAATCACTTGTCGAGTCTCCCTGAGCTGGAAGGATGCAGAGCACTCTTTGTTCCTTTGGTAGTAAACAATAAACCTTTAAAGATACTCCACAGTCCCCACCACTCAGTCTCCCAAAAAGTAGCCCAATTGAGTGTAAAGCGTGGATTTAATTTCAGAGAGGGTGGGAATTTGTGACTTTTATAAGACACTTAGTGTTAATCAAAATCTCCGCGAGCCAAAGAGATATACGGCACTGTTTTTCAAAGAGCAATGAAGTCAGTCTGATGAGCAAGTGATTAATTAGCATGTTAGAATATGCTTTTTGATTCTTAAAATTCAGTGCTTAGTAAAAAAACAATTGTTTGTGCAATTGCATGTGACTTTTTAAAATACAAAAAAAAAATGCCACAATATACTAAAAATTACACCTTTATGTTTTACAGGGAGACCTTGATAATCAGACTTTTTTAAAAAGTGCATTGTGGAGGAAAACTAATAAGCAATATGGAAATTCTCCATTTAAAATATACCTCACAGTCAGCAGTGTGTTGATTTGAAATGCCTTTGCCTTTCCAACTGTTCCCCTCCTCCTAATAAGCGCTGCATCCAATTTGTATGTTATTCTGATGAAATGGTTTAAGCGAGAGAAAATGAGTAGTTTGAAAAATAAAGGAAAGTTCTACAGAAGAAATGAAGTGCTATCATTGAAATCTTTATTTATGTGAAAAGAAAGGGCTAAAACATTACCTCAGAATTCAAGATTACAACATCAGTAGGATATAAAGTAAATCCATTCTAGTAGTGAAACATCAGAAACCATAATCCTTTTTCAAAGACCTTTTGTTATTTTAATGTCTGACAAATTATGCTTTTTTAAAAGAAGAAAAACACTTAGATTTAAGAGGTTTCTTTTACTCCAGTAAAAGTAGTTTCACTATTTAAAAGTTTTAATTTTCTGTAACCAATAGTATTTACTATGCTGGCTAAGTATTAACACAAGAGTAAGGTTATTTTAGCCTCAATAGGACCAAGTACAAAGTTGCCACCAAAGACTTCTGCATCAAGTTGTTATGGCAACTTAGTGTTCTAAAAAGTATTAAGTTTTAGCAATTGGTTTTGTTTTGTTAATTTGAACTTCAAGTTTTCAAGTTGCTAAGTGTTGTAAAAATGTTAAATCATTATCATTCAAATCACGGCAGATCTCAGAACATATTTAAAACTTGTTTATGCTGCAAGACATTCCAGGATGATGTCCAAGGACCCCCATCACTGCATTTAGGGGGAACACGTTGGCCTCAGTATGGGCACAGGAGTCATTCCACAGTGCTTCTAGCACTAAGAAACCAGGACAAAAAGAAACAAACTGCATATTTACCTCCAATGTGCTACAGGAGAGACAGGATGGATCAAAGGATGGAAGAAGGGACCTTTATGTTGTGCTTGCAGCATCTCTCTTTCATGCATTCATGTTGAAAAGCACCGAGAACAGGATCTTTGTTGGTATTCTGGACCCTTGACACCACATGAAGAAGCAGAAGAGTGAAATAAGGTCCTGAGAGCTCTGCAGCCAAAGGGCAGGTTTTGACTGGTGCAGACATGGCACGAAATTTTTCCAAGAACCTCATTTTCGGTCCTGTGCTGCAGGTAGGAAGAGACAGCATTATGGGCTTAAAAACCCAAGAGCTCAGGATCACAGATAGTCACAAGCCACTCTCAACAGCCCTCCTGAATTGTCCCCAATGCTGCAAATTCCAGCTCCGGAGGCCCTCAGTTCCCCATAGCGTAGGGGAATAGTGTTCCCTGTACAGTTCTATAGCGTAGCCTCTCCCATCTCCAAATGCACCGAGGTACAGCCTCATCCTGGCTCCACTGCTTGTCCCACCTTGCCAGTTTGGGCAGGGGAGCACTGGACCTCAGCCCAAATGAGTAAGTAGGTCATGGGAATGAGCAGAGTGTCCTGGGCTGACTTCCCCAGGCAGCCTCATGGGTGTACAGCCAGACATCTCCACTGGCTTCATCTCAGTTCTGGGTTTGGGCCTTGAATGTGTGTGGCAAAAAAAGAGAATGTAAGAGAGTAAATTAATTCTGTCTCTTGTGAAAAGGAGCCCTTTTCTTCCATATTGACAAATTTTCAGATTTCTCAGTGAAGTTGGGAACCATGGGGAGATTGTGCTGGTTTTTGTCAACATTTTGGCTTATTTGGTTCTTCCTCACCAAGTCTCTCAAGGCTTTCCTAGTTTTCCTACTAAGCTCTTTTTAAATAGAAAGATGGACAGAAATAAACTGGAGAAATTGAAAATAAAAACAAAGATTTCAAAAATAAAAACCTGACATCCAATTAGATTAATAATTAATTAAGTAATAGATTTAACTGGTAACAAAAATAATTTAGTTTTAAAATCTGAAATTATTTTGACATTTAAAACAATATTTTCTTTCTTTCTTTTTTTTTTTTTTTTTTTTTCAGAGGGGAATTAAATACCTAAATTGTAGCCATTTTCCTAGAAGGCAAACAGAACAAGCAGCTTTGTTTACCAAATTCTGCCAAACACTCCTTGTATGAACTTGGGCAAAATATTTAATTTGCCAGTTTCTCAGTGCACTGTTTGTACAATGAGAACAATGCTACTTCCTTTTTCTCATCCTTTGTCTTGTTTACTGAGATAGTCACTACTCCAGGGAGTACACAATCTCTTAATTATGAACAACGAGCATAATAGCACCCTGATCTCTAGGACCTACCGCAATACAAAGGACTAATAATCATCACAAGTCTTCTGTTCTGATGCATGATCTGCAAGAGCTATGAATACTAACATATGCTGGAAAGTTCTGTCTAATTTAATGTCTTTGAAAGAAAATAAAAGCCCATTTTTCCCATTGCTGCCATTTATACAGGCTTCTACTTTCCAGGAAGCTTCTGGCTTTACATGTCTTCCTTCCCCTTTTCAAAACAGAAATAAAAGTCTCACTAAATAAAATGAAGATTATGAATGGCCAGTTTTTTTCCTTCCTACCGGTTATTGTCACCCAGAACATGCAGCAAAGAATGTCTATGTTATCATTTCATTTCACAGAGATCTGCAGAGATCTGCCAGCTGCTGGCCATATGCTTAATCCTAAAAGGAATTATCTATGTTCTGTATTGCCTGTACATGTCTGATTCCCTGTTTATGTATTTTTACTTGATTATAGCATACTATAAATCCAGTGAGCTTAACTTTTATGGTTAGAATCCAAATCCTCCAGTTTCTGAGGGTTTTTTTTTTAAATTCAAATGAAATTCCACTGACATTGTGAAAAATTAATGTAGTAACAAATAGGATGAAAACAGTAAGATTTCATACAAATGTATACAACACAAAGTCTATTGAATTTAATTTACAGTGACATCCCTTCTGTAAAGTTTGTTTTTTAATGATCTGATAATATCCCATCTCACAGCAGACAGAATTTCCCATCAGCTTCCACCGCCCTGCCCAGAACCTCTCTGTCCACCAAGTGACTCGTATGGTTTCCACCACGGAGATCCCTGGCCAGCCCAGCCCTCACAAGGGTGGGAACGTATTCCTTCGCTACCCTCACCACCCCTTATGCGAGGGGACTGTGGAGCAGGGAATGATGAAGTGAATTGCTCACAGGCAGAGGAAATAGCCGACCTGGGAATTGAGTTCCAGTTACTCAACTCTCTAGCAGGAGCCAAACCACAGGCCATTGTTTGCTATTGAAGCCTGTGGACATCTCCAGATATTTCAAGTCAGATTTTATGAGTGGTCTCGCTATGCACATACTCATGCTAAAATGATACAACACTCTACAACACCCAGGCAGGCTTTTATACTTCTACGCCATGGTAAATCCTTACCACAAAAGCATTCTAAAATGCCTTTTACATTGCAGGCTTATTTTTCAGAACACAGGAACATATCCCTTGGGGATGCAGATTGTTTCCTTAGGACTCAACTTAAACATTCCCATGTGGTAAAATGAAGTAGGAGGATCCAGTGAAAGGAGCTCTCACTTCTCATTTAATTTACTACCTAATACTCAGCAGCCCAAGATTTACAAGACACTACAGAACTGTCTGCATGTTTCCCCTTGTGGCAGATAGCAGATAACTGTTAATAGACTTGCTTAGAAAGTTTATTTAAAGGAAGAACGTAACTGTATTATTTTTCACAGAGGTGTGAACATTGCTTAAGGAGCTTAAGTCCCCATGTATAGGTATTATCAGATAAGTTCATAAGGATGCTAATGTGCACTAATATGAAACTCCAAAACCAGCTTTCACTGGTATACGTCGATAGGGCCATTTGTAAATAATGCCATTTCTAATATTGCAGAGTTCTGGGATTGCTGAATATATTACTATTTCCAAGTATAATATTAACCCATAATACACACCCTTTCTATCCTCTTTCTACAGCTCCTGTAAAATCAACAACAAAACAACTCATGCAGAATCCAGCCGTACCTGGCACTTGCTTCGGTAAGATTTTGTCCACCCTTCTAGACAGGACCATGCAGCCGTTGTGGGAAAGTGAAGGTGCTGGAGGGACTCCAAAACAATTCTCATTTTTACTTGTCAGATGTACCCACATGTTTTCAAACACTGCCCTGGTCCTAACTTAAATCTTTACTGCTTTCTGTAAGGACAACAGCTCGCTGGGTGGGACTGGGCTTTTATGTTTCTCCGCATGGCAGCATAGCTGTCTGACCCTTTTCCACGCTGTTGAGCAATGTGAGCATCTTTGGCCTTCAGTAAGAGGGAAAGGTGCACACACACCACTGCTCAGCACTTTCCAGGATTTAACCTGCACTGCACATGCTGTGTGGTGATGAAAACGTGATTAAAGGAGCATATATTACATTATGTCCAGCCTTAGAGAAATATTTTGATGGAATAAAGAAAGAGCCATACATTTTATTCTTTTGGTTTAGATGTAAGCTTCACCTCCTGGTATTTACAACCTAAAGCTCTCCAATATTGGGTTAGTTAATAGGATCCAGACAACGAAGCTGACTAGAGGGAAAAGCAAGAGACTGTTTTAGTTTCACTAGTGAAGAAGAAAAGACCCAGCTTGATAAACGGTGAGAAGCATATTAGATGTTAAAAATATTTCATTTTTAATAATCCTAGGTGTTACTGACAAACCAGGTAAAAAGCAAAGTTCATTTCTTCAAAATATATTTAATCTGACAGTATCCCTTTAATTAAGGAGCAATTTAGATTTTCCTCTCCTCCACATACAAAGCTTTAATGAAACATTAAAGCCACAAAAGAAATTTGTGTGTGTTTCATGGCAAGGCGTGAGCAATGATTTTTCTGTTTAAATTCACAGACAGTAGCTACACAAATAACATTTAATATTTGTCGGAAGTATTATCTGCCTTTTTCCCTCACAGCATTACATTACTAAGGTAATAAGTACATGAGAATACATGATTTCCTGGCTACTGTATTAAATATGCACCTTTAAACAAAGTTAGACTTGGGAATTTACCCATATCTTAAAATGCTAATCTAACACTAATTAAAAGGCCAGTGAATACGCTTTGATGGATTCTAGTTCATAGAATATGACAAATGAATTCAGATGGCATGCACGACTGCAGCAGAATTACAATATCGGAGCTGCAGCGAGCCGGCGGAAGCCAGGCAAGCTGTTCTCCGCATTGGTACGGGGGCAAGGAAGAGGGAGAGCTGGAGCTTGCCATGGCTTCTGAGAGTGCTGCCACCCTCTCAAGGTGTGGCCAGCCACAGTCTTTGTTTCTCATTTCATAGCTGATTTCCAGGCTATGTTGAAGCAAAAATTTGTCTTCTTCTGCATCCCACCCTTTCTCCCTCTAATACATACACCTCCCTGCTATTCACTGTGAAACGTTGAGTTCTTCAAAAAGGTCAACAGCCACCCTGGAGAAGAAAAAGCCAAACTGTAGCATTTCTTTTCTCCCACAGAAGCAGGTCATTTCACAGGCTTCTTCAATCCCTTAACCACAGGCATATCTATTAAGCATACAGAGATCAGACAAATATTTCTAAATGACACTCTATGTCCAATATCTCCTGCAAATGACTCTGTCTTGATGGTTTTCCTGTCTTAGAATCAGGACAAAATTCAAACTCAGCTTGTAATATGAATATGGCCTATGAGCTCTCAAGAGCATTCCTCTTTTGAACTGACTGCAGCCCTCTTCAGAGGTACTTCTTGCATGATGATATGAAGAAGTTGACTGAATTGCTCTTGTACCTTTACTTTCATTCTTCCCACATGAGGAAAGCTGAAATTTAATTCATGCTTATTAACGTTAGGGTAAATTTTTTAGATGTAGTCTTAGATCTCATTTTTAAAAGATTTGGAAGTTAGGGTTTCCATGTACCGTTACTTACCTGCCTACGCAAAACAGATTCTGTCCTTCTTTCTTACACAGATTTTTATACAAATCATGTCAGAATTCACCATGTTTCTTTATCCCTTTTGGCCTTGTAACCCCTTACAGTTACTTCCAGAATGCTGAACACAAGTGAGGCTGACCCACCATTTGAGAAACCTGGAAGAAAGAAGATGAATGCTTACTGTCCTGGAAAAACAAAGCAGTAGCAAACAACAGTACAACAAAAAGGGTTCACCAAAGGAACCGGGGTGCATGGCTTGGATTTAAAGCACCAGCTATTCTAAAAACAAAAACAAAAACAAAACCAAAACAAAACAAACAAAAACAAACAAACAAACAAACAAACAAACAAACCACCACAAAAAGCAAACCAAAGCTCTAAGAAGAGAATTGTACAGTGGGAGGAGGTAGAAGCAACTATGGTCCGATGGTGAAAGCCTTCATTCTTCTAACACAGAACTCTATCCAGGAGTATTTTCAATCAGAAAGAGGTGAGAGTTTAGGCTTTGGTTAGAGCCACAGTATTCTCAAAGATACTCTGCAGCCCTTGAAGGCTCCTCCATAGAGTCCTTCACGGGATCAACCACCCCCTGCTTGCCCTTGTGAAGTCTTGTTCCCTGTCTCTCCCCTTCAGCAATGACAAAGGAAAGCTGTTCCCCTCTGCAGCATAGGGCACTGTCAAGATCTGATTTCTATTTATTATCAGGTTTGAACATAATAGCAAACACAGCAAAGAACTTATCTGTAAGCAGATAACACAAGCAAGGGGTTAGAAAACAAAAAATATTTTTTTTTACTGATTAGAAAACAAGAGAACATCGCAGCTGTAGCCCCTAAAGAATTCAGGTATTGCAATGCTGAGACTCTGCACAGGGACATCCTCTCCCTGTGACAGTGCCTTTGCTCCCCACCCACCACGTGTTGAGGAGGACCTGAACAGCTGAACTGTGGAGGCAGGAGCTTGAGATTATACAAATAAGCCTGAAAACAGGCATTTCGCTCAGACCAGGCAAGATGTCCTTCCTTGTTGGGGTTCTCCCTATAGGTAGCTGTTGAACTTTGTGCATCCCACCTCTGATAAGATTGGCAGACAGCAACCAGCCTCTCACCAGGGACTAGATTTTCACCAAAGCAGTCATCAGAGTAGTTAAAGATGATTATTTCTATCAAATTTGAACTGGAGTCTGGAGGACACCCTTCTTACAGCTGAGGAAATATCCCAGCCACTGAGGCACCGAGTATCCCGGGGTTGACTGATCCTCCCTAAAACTGTCATGTTGGTTTGTATAAATAATTACATTTCCACTGGATCAAAAAGAAAGTGCCTGTACTTAGGGGCTAATGCACAAGTTCATTCACAGCCTCCCTGTGAGGCAGTGTCAAAGTTTGAGTGGCTTTATATATCCCCTCTGGCAAAAACAGAGATTGCAACTGAGCAGTGCCTTTTAAAAGATCAGTGGGCTCTGGGATGGCTCTGCATGTTTAAAAATCTGGCTCGGAGCAATTTTTCCAGGGTCTCACAATGAAACGGTGCCAGTGCTGGATATTGAACTATGATCTTCTGAGAAGTGCCTATCCAGATTTTTGCAAACAAGGCTTAGGGACTCTCGGAAGATTTAACAGAGTGGACAGAGCACCACACTAATAGAGCTGCACAGATCTGGGATTGAAGCTGGCTGGTTGCTAGCCAGCTTGGACTGAGGACAGGATGATATTAGTCTGGCCTGCAAAAGGCCATGGAAAAATATCCAGAGTCCCAATCCATACCTTAAAAACAAGGTCAGACTGTCTTTTCAAGGGGGTAGGGGTGGGGGGAGAGAGTTTTTTCCAGATTGTTCTTTTTCCTTTGTGAAGGTGGATCTTATTATGAGCACAGCTGAATTTCTAGATGAAAAAAAAATCTCCCTCTCACAAGTTCTTCTTGATCTTACTATCACAAACTGTTCGTACACCCCTAATATGTTCCTTGACTGCCACTTCTATGTTCCCCCGCTCTTCGATCAGAGATAAATAAACCAAAGACAGCATGATCCCTGTTATCTAAAAAGATTCAGGTAGAGCAAGTATCATAGCACAATCAGCATACTTGAAAATTGTATTTTCCTGGAAAGGACTTTTACTTGCCTTCTTGGACCATACACAGAGGAAGTCCAAGGTCTAGGGGGAGAAAATAACTCTTGGTAAAAGAACGTTTGAACATTCATACAGGATTAATTACTTGTTTTATTTTTTCTTTAATTTTAAATGATTGTACTGCTAGCAAAAGTAAAAAGTAAAGACTCTGATCTATGCCAGGCACTTAGAACATGCAAATACTCTGCAAGTTTTTCCTATCTTGAAGAATTTCAGCATAGACTACAAAGGCAAAGTGGACTGAACTGATCCCTGGAGAAAACATGTGCAACTCCACTTACATAAAAAGACCGCTTGCTTCAATAGATCTGTACCCATTTATCCTCAGGATGAATTCACACATCTTTTCTATTATTAGATGGACATCCTATTTATAATGGAGTCTATGTGATCTAAGCACTTCCACTTATTTTTTCCAGAAGTAACATTCTATGCTGATATGCTGAATTGCATTGCTGAGTGGTGCTGTAAATATCAACCGAGGTACACTAACAATTGCAATGCCATTATGCTAAATCTGAAACACTGGGCTATATGAAAGATTTCAAACAAAGCTTCTGTTCAGTCTCAGTACAGAAAATCTTTTGTCTCTGGCATACCCCACTATGAAATTAGTGCAATAAGGATTATACAGCTTTTGATATGTCATCAAAATGGATGAATTTCACAACAAATAACTAACACAGGAATAATTGTGAATTTCTAACAATTATTCCCCAAAATTTATTTCAAAAAAATTGCATCCTGGATGTGATTGTGGCTCATAAATTTCTAGTTAACATTTACTTATCACAATAATTAAGTCAAATGAAAATATTCAATCTGGAACAAAGGCAAAATATGTAAGGCCTAAGGGTTATGAGCAGTTGAGGACAGGTGCTTATGAGAGATTCCTTGTGAATCACAAGAGTTGCTGCCAAGTTCTCACTGTATAAAAGTCAAATGTCGGTTTGCCTGTACTTGGTTATGATTAATGCGAGATCAGGGGTCTGTATCCTGTGAGTTATATTCTCCACAGCCTTGTCCAACTTTATATATATACATATATATATATATATAGTAGTTACCCTAATACTTGTGTCTTTGTGAGTCAGCAGTCCTAACTCCGGGCTGCGTGCATGGGCAGTGCAATAGGAATGAACAGCATTTGGCTAAGGGGCAACACAACTCCAGTGGTATTTTATTCGCACCTATGTGAGCTGTACGTGTTCTGCCTGCACCAGGGGGAGCTCAGAGACGACAAGCAGAGGTTAAGCTATAGCTTTACTTTCCACATCGCATGACCACAGGGAGACATTTTGAGAAGACATTCAGGATCACAGAAACATTCTCTCTGGATTATACTAATTTATGGCCTGAGCACTTTCTACAAGCCATGAACTTCCTCCTTCTAAACTAAGGAACTCTATTGATGAAGGTGTGTGCGCTCCCAACTGGCACTGCAAACGCGTTGTACGTGATCTATTTGGTACTTTTTCCAGTTCTTACTGATCTATCTACTGCGTTAACGATGGCGATTGGTACACCTGTGGTACCAGTCATCTGGTTATTGTATGTGAGGGTCTGTATCTTTTGATGGAGCCCATTAAATCCACTGGGAATCACATTTTGAGGATCTGTAAATATCTGATAGAACTCGGGCAACATGCAGGTGGTAGGACCAATGAATATTAATGCAGAAGAACAGAGCTCAGGCACCTGCAAGGCAGTTCACATGTAGAAGAGCTCTTTCTATACAGGCTGTGACAGCATTTTAGGTGCTAGATTATGTTTAGCAGCCCCAAACACAGCAGTGCTTTCTTCATTTTCTCCACTTAACAGTTGCCTTCAGAGTTTAAAGATTTATATACCCTCCTCCACTCAGCATTGAAAGAGGAGCTAATATCCATTCCTCTTAGCAAATGCAGGTCCATGTCTCCACTGGGGTTTGTTTTCATACAAATTTTGTCACCCTTATTTGTTCCAGTGAAACCATTTTTGGTGTAAAGGCTTTTCTTGATTGAGGGCAGCAGGATATGATCCCCAGAGATTAGTCTGTGTCTAAACTGTGCTACTTCCATGATGAAAGAGTCTGGCAATATATATGTAGAGCATGGGCTTTTTGAATGAATCAGAAAAAAAGAAAATGAATGGCATCAAATAATTCTGTGCTTCAAATCCATAACTATATTGAACAACAACATCCAGCATTATCATCAGCTATCAAAATCAATGAAAGGTGATTCCAACGGGAACACTGTCAGACTAAAACTGAGTGCGAGGCCCTGGAGTACAGCATGACCTGAGAAAATGTCAGTATAAGAGGTTTATTCCCACTCTTTTTCCTCTTCTATAGGAAGCTCATCCTTCCTTTTGCTTTCACCTCCCTACCCCATTCTGTCACTCCCCCATTTAGCACTTTACAACCATTTGTGGCGTTGCACTCTAACGTGGATGAGTAAAAGGAACTGCTTTAAAAATAAGACATTTTTTCCATTAAGACGAAGAGATTGGAAAGGAAGGAGCAACTGCTCAAACACACCAGAGACAGGTGACCTGACCTCAACAGCAGGCAGTCCAATCCAGGATGTGAGATGGGACGCAGAGCTTTTAAAAAGCCTGATAAAGGTACGACACAAAAGAGCAGCTCCACGGAGCTTGGAAAAATGTGCTCCTGCTTGACAAAGTGCACCCAAATCCCTTCTCTGAGCTGTTCTTTAAAATTTATAGTGATGTAAAGCAAAGCTGATTTTAAAGTGTTGTTTGTTAGAATAAACAACAAAAAAACCCAGAGAGAAGCAAAGGAAATAATTCTTAACAAACAGTATTCTGTGATGTCTGTATTTCTACGGCAAAGGCCCTTGGCATTGCTGTGGTGAGAGTGGTGGACATTTTACAAACATATTTCTATAAAGAGAGAAGTATTCAAATTGGAAATGCCCTTTTGGCTGACTCTCCCCATTTGCAGCTTGTGCAGTCCTTCAGCAGATAACAGAGAGGACAGCTCTTGCTAGCAGGTTGCTCTCAACATCCCCTTCATTAACTTTGGAAAAAGAAAAGCTCCGTGCTACATTCTCTGATGGTAATTAGAAGCTGAATCATGCAATGCATCAACCTTCCAATGTTCTTTGGGTGTTTACAGTTTATACTAGTGTATTATACTTAATTTTATTTATGGCTTCCCTAGAAACCTATGCTATTACAGAGAGCGTAGTTTGGGGAGCTGGTGACATACTTAGAATATAATTGTGGAAAAGGTATTTTTATAAATCCTACAAAAGAGGAATCAATGTCAAAAAAAAAAAAAAAAAAACAAACAAACAAACCAAACTCAGTGCCCCCTGGTTACGTTGGGAATCATTCCAGTTCACAACAGAATATGATGATTTTTCATCACAGGTGCAGAAGATGCAGATGATTTTTTACAAAATTGTTACAGTCATCAGAGAAGATGAAGATTGTTTTTCCTTGTCTCATTGCACAGTTCTGGTAAATTCAAGGGGCTACTAGTTTGCAATTAATGGTCTCCACTGGTAGAAGGCAACTAGCATTTCAGTTTTAAGGAAGATCCCACAAGGTCAGCAACTAATTATCTACATAGAAAGCCTTAAAATATTATAAATGCTATCTAGCTAAGAGATTCCACAGGTGTCATTATTCTTTACTCAATATCTAGATTCACTGTTTGGGGTAATATATTGGCCATGTCACATAGGCTGACAAACAAAATTCTTCTTCGGTGATCAGATCTCATTTGGGTAAGAATCCTTATTCCATCTCTGTCTCTTCTTTTACATCACATGAATTGCACTCAGTTACAGCAGACGTTGCAAAAGGCTAGTTCATTGAGACACAGAACACAGAAATACAACTGGTCATTTCAATCTGTGGTCACTTTATGTTGACCTGAAGTCCCTTCATCGGTATGAGCCAAGCAGTCAGCATAACCAGGAAACTCCAAGAGAAATGGAATGTATCATTTAAGTTAGGATGATGATTCAATTATTGACATGCTTCTCTGACCTGGAACTCAACCAACATCTTGGCATGATGCTATCTTTTCACTGGAAAAAGCTTTCTCCTTCCTCAGATGGTGTCCATCATATTTATGAACATAATCAAAGAATCAGCATGACAAAACCCATCACATGCAAAATCTGTAGAGCTCATTTTATACATAAAGTTGACTGCTTGCGTTTCTTAGTACACATTTAACTCAAATGCTTTTTGAGAAGATGTTATATTCCAGGTCTGATTTTAAGCAAAGAAATAGAAAAACTCTCAATGCTGTTACACACAGTGCCAAGGAAACCAAGACGACAAGATTTGATAGTATCATCAGCACAGCTGGAGGCAGATGAAAGCAACGGAGACATTTTTCAACAAGAAAGATGACAACTTTTCTTAAATGAAATTAAGGCTTCCACTTACACTTGTGATGCTTGGAACATCTGCATTCAATATTCCAGTTTTTTACCCTCTCAGTAGGACACATAGTAATGAAGTACCCAATTCCCAATGGTTTTCAAAGAGATTTAGGCACCTGCCTCACTTTTGTTCAAGACTTCTTTTTCCATGGTATTTCCAGCTATGACAAGCTGCACACAAACCAGGAGACTCCATTTGCCACTTTGCTGCCAACCTACAGTTTGCCCTAGTATAAGTTGCTCAACTTATGTATTCGTCTTTTTAGCCACCCCATCTGTGAAGCAAAAAACCCACTCTATTACTCATATATTTAAATCATAGAATCAGTAAAGTTGGAAAAGGTCTCAAGAAACATCAAGTCCAACCGTCAACCCACACCACCTAACTCACTAAACCATGTTCCAAAGCACCACATCTACACGTTTCTTGAACACCTCCAGGGATGGTGACTCCACCACTTCCCTGGGCAGCCTGTCCCAATGTCTGATCACTCTTTCAGTGAAGAATTTTTTTCTAATATCTAGCCTAAACCTCCCTTGGCACAACTTGAGGCCGTTTCCTCTTGTCCTATCACTTGTTGCTTTAGAGAAGAGGCCAGCACCCACCTCACTGCACCCTCCTTTCAGGTAGTTGTAGAGAGTGATAAGGTCTCCTCTCAGCCTCCTCTTCTCCAGACTAAACAGCCCCAGCTCCCTCAGCCGCTCCTCTTTAGACCTGTACTCCAGACCCCTTTAAAATGCTTTGAGCTTGCACTAGAGGTACATTATAAATACATGCATATTTGAATTACCAGCACCCAAAAATAACAGGAAAAATAGTTGTTGGTACACTAACTAGATATGATCAATGCCAAATAAAAATCTACTCTGGTTTTGTTGAGGTCATTTAGCGCTGTACGATTCTCATGAAGTAAATATTTTGGAAAGTGGGGAATGCTCTGAGATTAAGCAATACATTACATTTTTTGATCAAATGCCAGAAGCCATAGGTGAATAGGAAAAAGACATCAGTAATTACAGTTCGTACTTCAGCTATTTCAAAACCCTTTGCTTCAATGAGCAAGTATTAACTGGACAGACACTCCTTCACAAATTAGAGGTTGCAAAGGCTTATTACACACCATATTTATCTTTGAAACTTGTCCAACAAAATTAAACTAAAAGAAATTATACAGATTATGGTTGCAGGCAAAAAAACTATTAAAACTCTAACAACTATATATATGTTTTTATCTGTCAAACTGTCCCTGCAGCCACTCTTTGGTTTAGGGGCTCAGGAATGCAGTATTAAGAAATACTATGAATTGTATTAGTATGCTGTTGTCAAACTTCAAACTGGCTGTGTTTTATCATAGGAGTTGTTAAACAATTTATTTCTTGATCATGGAGGCCTTAGAATGCAACAGAGTTGCAAGAATATGAGTCTGGACTATCCCCAGATGGGAGCAGAAATGAAACCCATGTGAACGAGAAGTGTCTAACGAGGAGCATCAACATTTACTGAAACAGAGACAGCAACCCAGCCTATTGTAAACCCAAAAGCAATCTAACAACCTCGCTGTGTTGTTAGCACCTGAGTACTAAACTTCCATAAGGAGCCTTACTGGCAGAGTCTGGCACATAACAGAGCTAGTTTTGATCAGGTCAGGTAGCTGAAGATTGAACCCTTGTTCAAACAATGATGGGCAATTGTGAGAGGACATTCCCCTTTTCAAAGCTGGTTTTTCTGTTTACTCCAGAGAACTGCACTTGGGAAGCTATGAGACCTCCTCACATGACTTAAGACTGCTCAGGATATCCAAGGGAGTACCATGATTACAGTGGAAAAAAATATGAAATCGTCATGGAGAAAAAAAATGGGACAAAACTGCCTACATTTAGGTTTTTCAAGGCTTCTGAGGGGTAGGAAGGAGCTAAGGCAAGGCTGCCTCCTAACTGTTGTCCAATCCAAGATATCATCAAATAAGCTCCCAAGAAATATGTGGCTTCACAACAGATTTGCACTGAAATTAATAATTTAAGTACATTCCTCTAGATATGTAATTTCAGTCAGATGAGCAGCTAGTACAAACGTTTCATTTGCTACTAAAATTATTTTTACATCTCAAGTTTAGTTCAGTACAAGAGATTATATATTTAAGCCAATGAAAAAGGTTTCAGTTAACTGAAACAAGCAGGTGGACTGTTTTCACACTTAAAAAACCAGGAAAAGTTAAATCTCAGAACACAGTTTTCTTGTTTGGCCAAAACTCACAGCACAAACTACTTTACAAAAAGAAGTGTCAGGAATGCAAGACATCTTAGAATCAGATCAGCAGTTTAAGAGGATGTTTATTAAAAGGTATAGTTATGCATTCATTCATTCATTCATTATGTATTCAGATATCTCTACAAAGCTGCTTTTGTATCTTCCTTGTTAATCAGGGTTTTTGTGAACATGGTATAATTCTGGGAATTAACTAATATTCTGAGCAAATATTTTGATCTACCTAAAGTATTCAAAATTTGATCATTTTAAATTTCATTGCACAAGTAACCCAATGCAAATATTCTGCATACTTCCTAAATAGTTACATCATTAATGTAAGGCATTCAAGGCCAGGCTGGATGAGGCTTTGAGCAACCTGGGCTAGTGGGAGGTGTCCCTGCCCATGGCAGGGGGGTTGGAACTACATGATCTTTAAGGTCTCTTACAACCCAAACCATTCTATGGTTCTGTGAGTTTTAAGTAAAAAATTTTACAGGTGGCTAGGTAGGCACTGCTGTGACAAATACAATGTGGCAAGTTCTCTGACAAGAGCTGGTTTTTGAGGGTTTGGATTTCTTTCAAAGCACGTTTTCATATCAAACTACACTGATCTTTACAATTAGACTAATTTGACTAGCAAATACTAATAAAGTAACTGTTTAAAGAAAACATAACATCTGTTTAATATATACTACTTTTAAGTGTTTAATGGAATACTACTGATGTTTTCAGCACAAACTTATCAACATCATACTGCTTTTCAGTGTATAGCAAGCAGAAAGGTCAACTGTATCTAACACTCATCTGCCAACTGCTTAACAAAAATAACAAATTATGGACAGAGTCCCTGTAAGTTTTGGACAGGAACATTAGCAACTAAAAAATCTTGATGAAGGTTCATGGTGTAACGTGTTTGTTTATACAAGTAAACACACAAAATACCTTTATAATCTCTTTACAAAAATATATGATTTGCTTCCTTGCACACCAAAGTTTCTAAAGCTAATACAGTTTGTACACCATAGTGTGAGATTTATTATGTTATACTGCAGAAACCTGTTTAGCCCCTGATTTACAATCCTGGCAATTGTATTCAACTGTCATCATAATTACAGCTAACTGCAGATTACCATATTGCAAACTCTCATCTTTGAGAAAGAAATACGGTGTTCTGCTAAAAAAGAAAAAGAATCAAATGTCCTGAGGGCTAATGAACAAAAACGCACTATTCCATGTTGGACTGCAAACCTAAACTCTTTGAATTGGTGCCGTAAAACTTCAAATTGCTATTTGTTGGCAAGTTGTTTTAGCCTGAAGTACTTACATAGTAAATCACCATTACACTAATACTGTACCTTTGGCCTGAAACATATTAATCTTGGTTAACAATAAGTGACATTTACATTACCAATTCAATTCAGGCATTGTGGTGACTAAACATATATGCAAGAGCTTCAGGGAGAAAAGTTATTAGTTCTGAATGTGTCCTTACTTTTTACTGAGAACAATTTTGAAAAAACATTATCATCAATTCTTGTTATAATCTTATAACATAAACATTCAAATCCTAATTGATCTGTAAAACATTTGACTTGGAGTAAAATCCACATCTGTTTCTTGGGTGCAGCTAACTGCACAACATATATGATATTTTTCAAGATACATACTTCTATACTTTATCTGCTCAAAGAAACTGGGACTTTTAAAACTTGAGTTCTTGGGAAGGAAAATGGGAACTTGAAATATTCTGAAGGATATGGCAGCAGGATGTGACAAAAAGTACCAGATCCTCCCAGGAGAGGGAGGATGGACTTCTTCAGCCAATTTCTTTCTGTTCACATTTACTACGCCCATAAATGCATAAATAATAATAATTTTAAACAGGTAGGGTGGTTTTGCTTTTCTTAGTGCC
>NW_010129764.1:59560-110907 GCF_000699245.1 Pterocles gutturalis | reverse complement strand
GGGGTGTGTTTTTTTTTGCGCCCCCCCCCCCCCCCCCCCAACTTTCAAGCAATCAGAAAAGTGACCCTTACTGCATTAAGTCAGTGCAACCTTAGCAGAAAACTCATCCCTCTCCTTACACCAACGCATTATAACTGCAGCGCAGCACACAACACACTTGGACCAAGTATTTAATTCAACTTTAGAGAGTTCTCTACCAGACTCCAAAGACATTCTACCATGCATTATCTTAGATTTTCATATTTTGGAGCAAAATGTTACATTTAACACAGTACTGATGTTTAGATAGTATTTTTGCTACATTATAAGAGAGCGCCAAAACAAGATACTGCAATCCAACAGCATTATGAGTAACACAAGGAATTTGATATGCTGGGTTTTGCTTTGGGTCTTTTTTGTGTTTAGATTTAAGAAGTCGCCCACAAAGATTCAAGTAAAAACATGTAACTGACTCCTGAGGAAAACAGCATGGATTACATGTATCCCATGTTGCTTTTTGTTTCCCATCTTTTCTTGGCTTCAAATCTGAAAAAGAGCACAAAACCCATGTTAGGAATTATGAGCATATGTGCTTCAGGTATTCAACCATACTATTATTAGTAACAACAAAAATAAAAACTTATCTTTAATACTGTAATAAAGAAATGAAGGCAAATGTAGACATATAACCAATACACTAATTCTGGTAAAGCCTCTGTACTTAAGTCTGATACACTGCTAAATGCCCCCCCCCCAAAAAAAAATACCGCCCAAACCCAACAAGGTTAAATTAAACAAATAAGATTAGCACAAGCCTATTCCAACTAAGAAAACATTCATCTGAGACTGCATTGTATACACTTAGTGCCAATGAAACCACAAATGTTTAATTCCATACTCAAATGGCTTACCCCCAAGCAAGCTTCTTTTTCTTTCGAGCTTCTTGGGCAGCCTCTGCTTCTTGCTTGGCTTTTACGAAGTTGCGGCAAACAGCAGCTTTGGCAATTTTCACACCAAGCTAAGACATAAAAAGGAACAAAGGAAAACTGAATACATGCAAATAGCTCATACGAAATTTAAGCCTCACAAATTACTCGGTCTGGTATTGTTTCTCAGAAGTCAACAGATATTAAAATATCTCTCAAATATTAGGCTGATGCTGTACTATTAGATGAGATGAGCAAAAATGTCTCATAAGAAAAATACAAAGGAGTGGGATTGCAGGGAAGGCGATCCTTTTCACCCAATCCTTCTTTTGAAAGAATAAACCAAAGGGCAATAGCCTGCTAGATCCTTTTGTTTGTTTTTTAAACAAATATATACACATAGATATGCACACACAGGCAGTCTCTATTATTAAAACCAGTTTGTGACCTCAGCTGTGCTAACACAACAGTATCAGGTCTTACCAATGCAAAAAACACCCAAAAAGACAGTTTTATACAAGAAGACCTGCTACTACTCCACACTTCCAAGTAGTACTAGCAGTCATGTTTTAATCACTCTGTCCAGAAAGTAAATGAAGCAGTGTCCTTAGAGTCCATCTGGCATTTAGTCTTCGCATTACCAGGTTTTAGATTATTAGTGTGATAATATGCATGCTTTTCAAATAAGGTCATAACAGGCTGTAGGTGAATACTCCTTTACTTTCATAAAGTTATTCACACTGAGAATTAAGTTCACTTTAGTAAATGTCAAGGGGAGGGGGAAAGAATAAAGCAAAAAAGATGGAAGAAGGTACTGTGAACTATGACCAGATTATTCTCCTTAAACAGCATTCATAACTTGTTCACAGTAGTTATGTTTTATGATTGCTATCATGACTTTACATTACTTGTAACTAAATTATGTATTACGGATGGATTTTGTCTCAAAAGTTACCATTTTTCCCCAAGACAAAGAAGCAATTCATTTAGCTAAAACTGTTATAAACTGTGATGTGGACAAAGAGGTTTTCTTCTTATCCAGTCCAAAACCTGATGAAGTTAGCTAACATGTTTCTGACTGGATATTCTAAATTTCCCCAAAATGTCATGGGAGCGACAAACAAGAGAGGCATGGGAGACCCAGGTGAAAGAACACTCCTTAACACTCTGGTTAAGCTTCCATTATTAATGGTAATACACTTAATTAATCTGTGGCATCCATATAAGGCAATTTTTATTTACTCCTGAGAGGCATTTTATCCAGATAAGATGAGAGAGAACTCAAGAACGCATCTTCAGGTGTAGCATTTAGAGCTCTCCCATCTAACACCTACCCTGGAGGTAGGGTGATACCCTGATCAGTTTGTTAACAAAGCAAAACCAAAGCATCGTTACAAGCTATTCTACCTTGTCCTTTCAGGGTTCAGGAATCAAGCAAGCAGCCTTTCTGCAGAAGACTGAGAGTCTATATGCATCTAGGCAGTAAGAACATCAGTTTGTGCTTTGTTTCAGGCTCTAAGCTCTGGCAACACAAACAGTTAAGAGGTAAGCATAACATTTGAAAAGGAAAATACATAAAGATGACAAGTTTTTCATCTACTGATATAAGGTATAAGGTCATAAATATGTACCAGTGGAACCATCTTGATGCAGAAGATAATGCATGCGACCAGACATTTCAAAAGTTATATTATTAGCAACATCATTTTTCTCAAGTACTAACATTTTATATAATCAATCTGAACTGCCAAATCTCAAGTCAAAAACTAGAACATAGCATTCTCCTATTTGCACTGTCACTTAATATTTAAGGACAGCAATTAATTTTAACATACTTACAGTATAAGAATGTTTAGGAAAACTCACCTAAAATATACAAAAAATGTTTTCTTGTTAATTGAAACAAGACTAATTTTTAGGTTAAAAAAATAGAGCAATCTGATGGCTGGAATCGGACAATCAGCAGAACTATGCCTTTATTTGTGAACTGCATTTTACTTCCTAACACACTTCAAAATTAACTCCTACTATGTGATAAATAACAGCATCTCCTTAAAATATATTGTAGTGGCCTCTTGTATATACATAGAAATATACACAAGTGAGGTCTACAAAAGTGCTGCAGAAAAATCTTTTGATCTGTATTTCCTGGAAGACAGAATGAGTCCTTCCATCTTTGAAAAGTGTGGAAAAAAAAACAGAGTAAGAAGATCCTCTGTAGTGTATGTGGAAGTAAAAGGAAAAACATTTTGCTGCATTAATGTTATCATTTCTAGGCTACACAGAGTCAAATTTTCAAGACATGAAAGCAAATATGTCACATATAAACACACACAAACATTTTAGTCAGATTAAATGTCTTCTGCTCCCACCCACAACCAGATGTACATCCTCACTCCCCCCAAAAAGAAATCCATAAAAGCTTGGTCAATGGGTTTTACATTAAAAAAAAAAAAATCAGGTCATCAGATAACTCAATAAAATACAATCTTAAAAGAAGTAAGAAAGCATGAATAAAAATATATACAACAATTTCTTGTGTAGTCAAAGTATCAGCATTTTCCATATAGAACATCCAATATTTTGCTGCATTTTAATTAAGGTGTCTAAACATTATCACAAAGAACTGCAAATTGGTCAGAGCATGCAGTAAGGAAAATTAAGCTCTAAAGGCTTTTTATCACCATATTTCAGGAACCAAGGGTGTAAAATGTTCTAATTTGGGATATATTAAAAGCCATAAAAGGTCTTTCAAAAAGATTAATGGTACTTTGCTTGGATTTAAGATAAGGGCTTTAGCTGGTTGGAAAAGCAGGGCCCTGGCTAGACCCTTGAGGCATTCATCTTTACAGCCACTTGGAAGATTTGTAAAAGCGTCTGCATAACCTCAAGCGAACGCACTGCGACATTTTTTTTTTAAATTCCTTTCAATTTTACAGGTTTAAAGTGTGTAAATCATATTGGGTAGTAAAGCTGATATAATGGTTCATCCTTGTAACACAATATTTATATTTTTTTAAGACAAACTTAAAAAACAACTTAGTTTCTACAGGGCAAAGACCCTTCCATTTTGAAGTTGACCAATAATCATGTCAAATATCTTACTCTAATGTTTCATGTAGCACAAGTCAAAATTCCTTATCCGTTATTTTTCATAAATTTTCTATTCATCTGAAATCGCTACCTTGTAACAAATTTCTGAAGCTTTGCTTCTTTTTGAACAGTTTCAAGGCGTTTATTTAAAAATACCAATTATCATACTTTAATTTTTTATGGAATAACAGGTCTCTATGAAAAATATTTATGTCGTTCTCTTTTGTTCTTTAATTAAATGAAAACAGATGTTTTCTGAAGTAAAGCGGAACCATTACTGGAGTACTTAAAGTGTTAAGGTCTTTAATTTTTATATCAGTTTGGTCTACAGTTCCTGATTGTCTTTACTCAAGCTCAACATTAATGTCAAGCAAGTTACCTAGGAGACGAAAGAGATCAAAGAGACAAAAAACCCTCAAATGTCTGATTAATCAAGCCTGCAAACAGCTTATTTCTTTTAGCCTGCATGCAAGTATGAAAATGAGATTCTGGGAGCCGTACATTGTGCAGATTTGTTCATTCTTATCAGAACAAAGCCAGCGGCAGCTTATTTCATGGATCATTGGCACTGTCATCAGTGCTACACAGAACGGGTGACAGCTCCTCATTTTGAGGCTTGAACAAAATTAGCAAAAAGTCGGCACAAATTAGCCTCTCATCTTTTTAGTAATATGACATTATTCATTTACTTTTTATCCAATTTTTAATTTTTTCCTTGTCAGCTATCCCTTTCTAGTGTTTCTTGCACAGCATCATAAAACACTTTTTAAACAAGCAAAGAAATGGCTGAAGTTGAAATAGTATGTAAAGTTAAGGCAGAAGAGTAAACATTTTTATGAAGTTGCAGCAGAATCCACTGTAACTTCCAGAAAACTTCTTTGAAAATAAAGACATTTAACATTAGATATCGTAAAGCAAAGACTTTTCACCAAGATCGCACTGTGCAATGTAAACACTGAATGACACAAGCAATGAGACAACAAATTCAAGAACTGCTCCAGAAATAATTAGGTATGATATACAAAATGCTAAACCTATAGAAGCTCTAACAAAACATCTATATTCAAACAGGTCCTGAAACATCCTGTGATCATGCCAGAGAAACCAAACAGCCTTCTAATACGGTGTTACAGTTTCTCATCAAATATGAATCTAGTTATTTCAGGCTTGCCTTTAGCAATGATTTTCTCCTTTTATGTTATGGAATGTTATCCATTGCTGACGTATATAAAATATATAAAGCAAACAAGAATACCGAGTGGATTTTGCAGTGAAAATTGTCCCCTTTCAATGATGTGCTCAACTTCCACTGTAAAATACTTTGTAATATCTTTGTTGTATTTTTATGCTGTGTATTACAACATCAAATTATAATTGGGTGACACAGTAATGGAGCAAGGACAGAAAACTGTTGTCATATTAAACTCTTTGCTAGATTTAAACATTTAAATGCAAGTAACTTCTTCCATTCATGAGAAAACACAGCATTAAAAAATTAACTATAAGCTGTTAGATGCTTTACACATCCCCCTTATAAGAAAGGCAGTTTTAAAAAAAAGAACTGTAGTACTGTTTTCAGCAATTTCTTTATCTCTGTTCTTCTAAGTAAGAAAGCTTATTAACAAGCTTTGAACTTAAAATCACATTTACAATAATGTGCCATCAACAGTTTTATAAGCTAATTAGAAAAAAAGATTAATTAATGACTGGCTGCTAATAAAATGGCAATCATGAAGAAAGAAACCAAGGGTGCTAAGCTTCAACTACCACCAATTAAGAGCTAATTACAAACAAATTATATATGTGTTTTGCTGTGGGCTTTAATTTACTAAAATGGTTTTAATTAAAAGAGAAAACATGCTGATTAATTGAACTGCAGAAAAAAAAGTCTACAGTATAAACTGTGCTTTGTCTGTCTCTTTAATTAGACTTGTAACATCTGAAATCTTTTTTTAAGGTTTGTTAAGGAAAAGATATACATAATTAAGGGAGCATAAGAATGTAATTCTAGGTGATAACCCTGCCATGTTCTAAAGGTTAAAAGAAAACAACCTCAATGAAGAAAGATATTTGGAAGCACCTCCGCTAAGTGTTAGAAAGAAAATCCTTAGAGATAAAAAATAAACTCTTCCTCCTCTCCCTCTACAGCCCCTTTCCCCCCTCCCACACCCCCCCAGGTCCTTCAATGGCCAAGACTTCCAAGTTAATTGGCGCTTGGTTACATTCCACATAAAACTGTATCAATCTCTTCAGGTACCTGAAAGCACTACAATAAACTGTGAACGTCGCACAGAATTTAGACATGAAACTCTATTTTACCAATAGAAGAGCATCAAGCACTATAACCTGTCCATCTGAAACAGTCATGTCTGTGTGACCTCATGATTAATCACCTTACCAGATTTTCAAATGGAAACCAGCTTCCAGAATGGTTCTCAATAGCTGTGGCATACAACCTTGCATCATTCTAAATTATATGCTTAGAGGTTACTTACAGACAATGGATACTAACTTGATCATTAGACAATAATCAAAACTGATGCAACAAATTTTGAAGACAACAGCAGGACTGATCTTGCTGTAACATGAGAATGATATCCCAGAGAATAACCAATTAATTTTGTCAATTGTGATGCAGATCTTTCATCTAAGCTTGATTACAATACCATAGTTTCCCTATAAATTGCAGCTTTTAAAAAAATGCTTCACCAAAATGCCAGAAGCCGCTAAGCTAAGCACTCAGGAACAGTGCTGTCAAAAAGCCTGTGCTATTTAGAGGCTGACAACTACTGCAGTAATTTAGCACACTAAATTACACAATATTTTAAAAGTACCTTTTGACGGGTAAGTCTAATATGGTCAAGATCGTTTTATCCTGTTCAAGTTACAGCCCTCAGGCTAACCTACTCTTAGACAATGTGGCACCTACCTACCAGGCAGTTAACAAAAAACCACAAGCATAATGCAAAGTCTGAGGTTTAGCCAGATTAGTTCTCAGAGCCATAAGAAATCTACATTCTGCTTCTTGAGACACTGCACAATGATTTGAGTACAAAAGCACTATGAGAAATTCCTTATCTAGGGGGAAAAAAAGCTTGGAAAATATTTTCAGGTTTATATATTAGGGGTATGAGTGGGAAGATTTTTAAATTATTTAGTTTAAATTGAAACTGAGTTACAGCAAAGTAAAATTATCAGATACCTCCACATACCATCCTTACTCAAAAGGATCAACACCTCCAAATCTTCACAGCTGCAGCGCTCTAATTTATCAACATTTATTCTTCAAAAAAAAAGGGGCAGATTGAAATACAGTAGGAACAATTAAAGTACATTTCAATATATTATTCCTAAAAGGCTTTTCGAAAGCATTAGAAAAGTTGCCGTAATTCCAAGTGTTTGATCCCAGATACATATCCAAGTACCTGCTACCATTAAATGTCAACTACCCCACCCTAGAGCATTTTATCTCAGCCCAGCTAAGTGTCCACATAAACTTCATTCTCTCAACAATTTTCATCCTAAACCATTGAGAATTTTTTGGGTAACTCCTACATTAATGTTAACACTTCTATTGGCATCTCTCAAGTCCAACAAGTCACCATTAAATGCCGTGTTCGAACAACAGCTTTAGGTATGCCATACAACATTTGAAAAGCAGAACTTTAAAACATGAAGGACTCTGCCAATGCTGAAAGCCCTTGGAGTGTTACAAGAAAAGACAGCAACTGGATTACAATAATAAACCTTAACTGCGCATATTATACTGTGCACACTGCAAGGAACTCCTAGTTATTTAACACTAATAGTACTATGTTGTAGGTATTCAAGAAATAATTCAGTCTAACAGTGTGTTTAAAAACACACTGTGAATTAAAATTAAGCAGTATGACCCATCCGCATTATGTTGATGCTCAACACAAATTTACCAAAGGACCACTGATCTTACACAGGAACTGCACCACAGCACTGAGATGCTCAAGCTACACTGGGTTCCAGAAGCAGCGTAGCTGAAGAGGCAGAGTTTCTGATGGCCTAAATTAGTCTGTACAACATAACGCAGACATGCTCATATTCTTTCAGGAAGAATTTAACTCATGTATAAAAATAATGCAATCAAGAATTTCAGGATCACTAGAACTCTTAGTGAAGCAGAACACCCCACAGGAGAACATGCTGTGGGGATGGCCAAGGATACTACAATTAGAGATCTGCTCTCCTGATAACTCCCAAACTACCTGCAATCACTGTGCTAGTCCACCAACTAGGATGACAACAGGAGACAAGGAGTAATACTTTGGAGTGAGGTTTGCCAAGAGATTAGACTGAGTATCATCATAAGTACAATTAATATTTTAACAGAAATTCCACTGTCAATAAAGAAAGGGGTAACACACTTTTAGCTAGTCTCAAAAGCTACATATGAATCTACACATGCAGTCATTAGTAAATATAGAGCCTCATGCTCTATAGGGGGGCGGTCAGTAGGTCGAGAGAGGTTCTCCTCCCCCTCTACTCTGCCCTGGTGAGACCGCATCTGGAATATTGTGTCCAGTTCTGGGCCCCTCAGTTCAAGAGGGACAGGGAACTGCTGGAGAGAGTCCAGCGCAGAGCCACAAAGATGATGAAGGGAATGGAGCATCTCCCTTATGAGGAAAGGCTGAGGGAGCTGGGTCTCTTTAGCCTGGAAAAGAGGAGACTGAGGGGTGACCTAATTAATGTTTATAAATACGTGAAGGGTGAGTGTCAGGAGGATGGAGCCAGGCTCTTCTCTGTGACATCTAGTGATAGGACAAGGGGCAATGGGTTCAAGCTGGAACATAGGAGGTTCCGCTTGAGTATGAGGAAAAACTTCTTTACAGTGAGGGTGACAGAGCACTGGAACAGGCTGCCCAGAGAGGTTGGGGAGTCTCCTTCTCTGGAGACATTCAAGGAGCACCTGGATGCGTTCTTGTGTGATCTGATCTAGGTGTCCTGCTCCGGCAGGGGGATTGGACTAGATGATCTTTCGAGGTCCCTTCCAATCTCTAACATTCTGTGATTCTGTGATTCTGTGATTCATGCATAAGGTATCCAAGTTCTAACTTCTAATTCTCTAAAACCTTGAAGGCTACTAGATTAAGAATCTTTGTTTTAAAATCAGCACTTGTGTATATTCATCAGAGCAAAAGAAAGCAACAAATAACATATTGCCCAAAGCTTCATTTACAGCAGTACAATAACAGTTTCCTTAAAGGACCAGCAACAAGTACCACATGGAAACCAAAAGACTCACACCCTTGAAGCAGTATCATTTAGGCTTTTAGGATGTAAATTTCAGTGATCCACTCACAGCTGCTAGATTATGCACACTGCCTAAATCATCACTGATTTTACAGGAATCTCATTTTTAAAAACCTTTTCTCACTGTGTCAAAATGATAGCATATTGACAGCATCATTTTGGCATTCCTTTGCTTTTTAGGACATGTTTTTACTGCCTATTCTCATCATCTGTTTATTTTTGGCTTCATTTTTCTAAATACTGAAGCTGCCCTATCAGTTTCACAGGCTTATAAATGTTATACATCAAAAATTAGTTTCACTTATTAAGGCAGGAAACAGCTTTAAGAACTCTGGGATCTGTGCCTCAAAGCAAAAGCTTTATCAGCAGGTTCCAGTCACTGCTTCTTGCAAAAGAAAATGGTGCCGATTAAAACCCCATACACCTGATTTCAAAAAGAACACCTACCCACTGAACATTTTTCACATGGCTGCAAGGGGGGCTGTACCCCAAACAGAAGGCAGCTGTTTCTCATATGCTCTCTGCCCCCAACCCTGCAACATTGCTCAAGAAAAATGAAAATTATACATAAAAAGATTAAGTTGAGATAAAATAACATAATTCATCCACTTATTTCTCTACACTTCAGAAGTGGTATACTTCACTACAGCCACAGTATAGTTCCATGCCTGACCTGCTCACAGTGTTGTGTCGCATTTGGAAGTTAGAGGGACAGAAATAGCCACATACCGTAAAAATTAACTCACCGTTAAGAAATATTATGAAAAATTAGTTTTAAAGGGGATATTTCTTTAAATTGCAAAGAGAAGGAGAAGTAGTGGTTGAATCAATACTATGCAATATGAAAGCAGTTTTATATTAAGTGTACTTGTATACAAAACAACGGTTTGAGTCAACCTCTTCCATAATCAAATCCTTTTCTATAGCTCTTCATCGAAACAGAATTACTCACTGTTAGAATGACTTCCTTAGAATAAAACAGACTTTAAAAGATCCATTAAAAAAATACCACTTCTTAAAATCACAAAGAAAAATGAATCTTGCAGTGGGTTAAGTAGCACATCTTTATAACAGGAGAACCCCAGTGAATTCACATGGATTGTTCCTCGACAGAACTCCTCATGAGATCAGGACAGTCATGTGACTTTTCCTTCTTTCAACATACTATTTATTCAGATAAACCCACTTAACCAAAACCAAGTCAAGGCTGTGAATACTAATAATGTTTCAAGCATTTTGTTTTCAGAATTACACCATGCTAATATTTAAAAGTCAACAATTTGGAGCTAATGTTCCACAAATAATAATACATTGCTGTAGCACCTGGGATATGCTAGATGTTGTACAATCCCTTGGCTACCAACATCAGATAACAGTTTATCATAAATATTACAAAACCTTAAAACTTCTTACGTTAATTTGTTTTTATAGTCAAACAATTTGCACTAGAACCTCAGTATGTTTTATTGATTATGATACCCTAACCACTTTAGAGTAGATGGGACAATGACATTTGTGAAGGAGAACAGCAAATGTTTTTCATTTGTACACACCAAAGGTAACATAACAGTATCACAGTCAGAAGCTGGTCAGACTTAAAGGGAACATTAGGACATATTTCTACCACTGTCAACAGCTGTTATCTTTGTGGATTCATGTTTTGCGATCACCGTTGACAAGACAGATAAGAGTCAAGCCATTAGAAACTACCCTGAGTGAGTAAACATAGGAGTGTAATGATTGTGTAAGAACATGCACTGAGGAACAGTTAGTTCTGTCTAACCTTACTTACAGAACCATAAAACCATTTCAAAAGCCATCTGTTTTTAAAGCCATCACAATACTGTATTATATTGCATTAAACAGATTTAAATTTGTAATTTTACATTAAAGCTTAGCTTCAAACCCTGTACTCAGGAAACGTTCTAAACATTTGTCTGAGAATGAGATGTATTTGGAATGCTTTTCTAATAAATTTGAGTTTTGCTAGTATATACAGCAGACAGAAAATTCTCATTAACTCTGTGAAGACAGAAGAGTATGCAAGACAGAGGAATAAAAGCAAAAGTTCTATAATTAATTTTTAATATAAATTTTGAATATGTCGAATTATATAAATCATATGACTTAAAAATGATAGCTTGCTTCTCCGCTCACTTCAAATGGCACTTATTTAGCTATTTTTTCTTATCCGGCTTCAAAACTATTCCAACTGTCTTTTTATCCAAATTTCCTCCTTTGCATTTTCTCCCCTATCCACAGTAACAGTGGGCACCTTCATGGATTTCAATTACATACTTCAGCTGCTACCACCTACCATATGTGCACAAACTTAACTATTCCTTAAATGAAACTGCAATTGCCAGAGGTATCTGATGAATTGCTCACCAGTTTAATTATTCACTCAACACTACATACAAATGTAAAGGGTCCATTTTTTGTAGCAAAGAGAAGCATAGCCTCCATAAAACTCAGGATATACCAACTAACATGACATCTTGAAAAAAATGGAGCTTCGCTTACCTGTTTTTTTGGGTTTGCTTTGGTTTTGTTTCTTTTTTTTGGGGGGGTGAGGGGGACAGGTGGGCTGGGTTCAAATATGCATTTATACATTAAAAATTATGATAAGAAAAAAATATGCATTCATCCTATAAAAGTCATTCTACGTTTGGCTACATCAATCTGTTTGACATCCATCTGCTCCCATTGTTCTTCAGAATTCTTTCGGCCATCAGCTCCTGATCACATCAATATACAGGAAAAAAGCACTGATGCACAAGTTTTAGTATATCTGTCCTCATTTTGGCATGTCTTGCTCTAAACTTACTAAAACTCCACCTTTTTTCAGGCTTCCCAAGCTTACTGAGGAGGGAATGCAAAGAAGAAGTCTGAGGCACAGGGAACTTGCAGGATGGGAACATCATACTCCTGTTTTCTTGGCTTGTGACTCGGAGAAAAACCGAAAGCTCAATATCAGGACTAGCTACTGAAGCCTCTGACTCATGGAGTCGCCATGAATGCTTTAAAACAAGGTTACTTGGAATCATTCATAGTTGTATTTTCAATTATTATACATAGCTACAGCTGTCCAAGCATTACTAGATTTTTTAGGAAAATCCTGCAATCACTGACAGAAATCTGCTCAGGAAGCAGGAAATATGCCCCGATCAATCTCCAATGCTATTTTACTTATAACACTTCTTAGATAAACATATAAAACTAAATGTTTCCTAAGAGCTTTTGTTAATAGCCCACTTACCTCACGAATGGCTAACCTGTCACTCAGCTCCACCGCCTTATCAATGTCACCTTCAGCCACAGACTTCTCTATGCTAAGTTCAAGACCAGACTAGAGAAAAAAAAAGCAAATACCTTCAGGACAAAAAGAAATAACATCTTTCATAAGATTCTTTACTTAAGACACTGCAGAAACCTGTAATTTTTATGTAACACAAATTACTTTGTCTGTGTATTGTAATGGACAGTATAATTAAGAATTCACTGAAAGGCTGCCTGAGCACAAATCATTGCATTAGTTCCACCTTATGTGCAGGATAATACTGTAGGTTAAAAAAATTACACGGACTAGTTTATGCCTGTCACAACAAAATTTAATCTGAAGATCTGGCTTATCTTTTCCATCCCTGAAGCTTTCTAAACAAAATGTGAAATATATGTGTCAGGTAACATGAAGAATGGCAATTACCACTGTATCGTTACAGTTCTGAGATCTTATCTTTATCCGAAAACCGAGTTCTGGCATGGTGCCACTCCACTGTGCTAATAAATTAAAAATTCTAGCAATCCCATGGAACACAATGAAAAACCTTCAGAATGTAACCTCTGAAAATAAGACCTTTAATAACCTTTATGATCAGTGTAATATAACTTGTTTAACAACATTTACAAATAATGTAACAATAAAAGCAAATATTTACTGTAAATTACTAGTTGGAAACTTCTGAAGGAATATAGAAGTGTAGCACAGCAGTAGACACTGACTTCAGAATCTCATAAAAAAATCACTCTCATAATAAAAGAAAATTTACAGCCTCATTGGTATTAAATCTTAGTGATGCTAAAGAAAACACATTTGACAGTTTCATAACATATACTTTTTTTAAAAGGTAAAAGCAAAAAAGCAAACAACTCTTGAGAAACAGTGATCTGCAAATACCACACTTAAATTATTCAGGTGAAAGTTGGGGGGGGAAAAAAAGCACACAACTGGAAGTTGCAATAATAGCCAATTGTGTTAGATGTCTTTTCTGAAATGAATGAGATATATGTTCCACCAGTGATAAAATCTCTAACTTCCATGGAGAGCATCTGCATTTTAACACTTTGGGCCTCGCTCCAGATGTATCCTGAGCAGTTCCACGACAACTAAATATCCATCAAAAGTAAGAATTCAGACAGAAGCAAACCATCTCTTATGACTTACATGCAGTAAATTACTTTAGGCAAATGAAAAATACATAATTTATCATAAAGGAGGCTAACTGAACATTTGCTGTCATTGTACTTATACAGGCCTTTACTAGAAAGGCTACAGAACAAACAGTGCTACAAGGAACCCACAATATAATGACTTTCTTAACTTGTCCATCATGTTGTACCAGCTATTTCAAATATGACTAGTTACACAATAATATTTATCAACAGAATGTATTATAAATCCAGTAAATCTGTACAATGGGTTTGGCCCTCTAATTCCTGTAGCCACTGGTGTTAACTAAAGGATCTATGTGACAAATGTTAAAGTTAAAACATGACTGAAAAAAAAAAAAAATCAAACATGCACATGAAGTGTTCTGTCTCTCATGATGACAGAAAACAAAACCAGACAGGAAACAAGTACGGATATTGGCTCAAAAGGAAGCACGGCAACCTTTCAATCCACATATAATTCAACTGATATCTAAAAGGAAATTAATTAAAAATGTGCACAAGGTTATCCTTCCTCAGAGTGATGTTTACTCAATTTCAAATAGTCTCCTTTCTATTCCTAACTCAGTCAAGGCTGAGTTCTTCTACTGCCAAGTACAAACTGACATTGCTTTTGTATCAACAGTCACCTTTTGTGGAGCCCTGCTATCCACAGGCAATTCAAATTTATCATTGATTCCAAAGTATTGTGTAAGTTCCTTCCATTTGTCTTCATTTGACAACTGTTGACTACTGAAAACAAACAAACAAACATCATTAATATAAACAGTTTCCTTTCCATAACTTCTAATATTCTTTTCAAAACTAAAATAAATTTTTCTAATTGGAAGATGTGCTCTTTTCTCCCAGTCACAGTTTTTAATGGAAGTGAAATTGATTATTCCTTCCCTTCTGTAAGTGGAATTCCACAGTCTTGAAAGCAAGCTTACAGAATCATTTAGGTTGGAAAAGCCCTTTAAGATCATCGAGTCCAACAGTAAATCTAACACCGCCAAGGATGAAAAAGAAGAGGAGGAGCAGGCTGAACAGGAGCTTGTATGCAATGACATGCAAAACATCATTAGAAATAACATTAAGCCCATTTTAAGTTACACTGAATAATACATTTGTATTGAATCTGAAAACCAAGCATAAATTCCATCAAGTAATCACTGGTATCAAATTCAGCCCGCCCAACTTCAGCAGATATTTCACATGATGTTCAAAGCTGGGCTTTGGCCATGCATGCTATTAAGTCTTTTACAAGTTTTGCCTGATATTAAAAACAGACCTCAGACAATCACATTGACCTGGTTATACCTCTTAGGCACTTCATTGTTCTTCTTCTGTTTTTCTAAGAAGAAAAAAAAAAAAGCCAACATTATACAGTAATACCCGATAGCATCTAATAAAGTTAATAGAACTCTAATTGGTCACATTTCCTTTGAAAGATTGACACACTACGATTTTTACCCAATGATCACGTGGATTTAAACCACACAGCTGTAAGGCTTTTCATACAATGAAACTCCTACAGTATCTGTAAAGTTTTACCCAGAATATGCAAAAAGGGTGTTTTATAGAATTACTGAAATACTTATTTACAATGGGTAAGTGTATTCACTCATTAAGTTCCACCTCCTCTTTAAAAAGGGACAAATATATTACTTGAACTTTAAGCAGCAATTTACAACCTAGTCCTACAAATTATGTATACAACTGGAAAAATAAAATCCTAGAGAATAGCTAGAATACGTCTACTCAGGCATTCAATCCTTGGTAAAAAAAAAAAACAAACCAAAATCAAAACACAACAAAAAACCCAAACAAAATCAACAACCCCCCCTCCCCCAAAACTAGCAAATCCCATTTCCATTGTATTTGATACTAATTCTATGTTGAGAAAATAAATTTTGTAATTGTATAAAACACCTTTTCTGCGGCGCTTTCTTTTTCGGCCTTTGTTTCCCTGTTCTGCTTGGGTTTTCATTTCACGGTTTTTCTTCTGAAGCTCCACAAATTTCTACAAAGTTAAGAAAACGCAAATCAGTATTTCTTAATTTTTTCATTAAAAAAAAAAAAATTACATTATGTCCTGACAAATGTAGTCCCAGTATCTTATTTATCCACAATACCTTGTTATATCTATTACTCTAGAAGTTACAAATTGAGAACATCCAACTCTGACGGTGTTAAACTGGAATTGGCTCTAACCTTTCATCACCTCTGACTTTCTGCCCTCTCTAAATCCCAGGACTATTCAAACCCAGCAGTCTTCTCATGGGACAAGACACGGAATACACTTGTGCTGGTTGTGCACTTCTGAGCAATGTACTGTTACTGACCAGCTGGTAGCTTGTAATCAGAGTATCACTGACAGCATAGTCCTTGCCCAGCAGGCTACCTACATGCACCAACGTACATTGTTTTTGCCAATTCTTTTGACTCAAAAGCCTAAAACAGGTTGCTTTATTTTCACGCTTTACATGTAACAGGAAAATCAAGAGGTTATAAGCAACTATGAGCCTGAATGCCGGCAACTAACCCCTACAGGAAGCAGAAGAGTACACCTCTACTTCGCAGAGATGCACCACCAGTACAGTGGCTAATACACTTAGCTATAAATCCTTACTAACACAGAAAGCAGTTATGAAGACACTCAGAGTCCATACACTACTGAAAACACAAGTCTTTATGCAATTCTAGAGTTACCCAAACATCCCCCTGCTGTGCCTTCAACCACCACTGCACTAGGGAAAATAAAAAGTTACATTCATTTCCTATCTAAATTCCTGTTCGCCCTGCTTGAAACAATCCAAGGTATATTACGATGACTGTGCTTTGACCCTATTTTATTTAATTTCAGATTTGTATATTGAATATTCAACATTAAGTTTTAATTTAAAAACTAGCCATTTGACTGTGCGCATGTGGTATTTATGCTCTGTACATTTGGAAACCTGTAAATATACCCACATTCCACAAACTTAAAGGAACTCCAGAAGGGCAAGTCTGAGACATGTTTTCTCCATCTGTCACTGATATTGCAATGGGTTCACTGATGGCATTACTTTCAGGTCCATTCTCCTGGAATTCAGAAAGCTGAACTCTTTCAGTATCTTCTTTTGCATCCTCCTTTGAAGAGGAACTATGTGATTCATCTCCCTCATCAGAACTCAGGTCAACATCACTTTCATTCAGTCCTGGAGGTAACAGTCCACTCCACATCTGTCAGTTCAAAGAGGTCCAAGCCACTTCAAGTCACTGCAACGACATCAGTTACTTGAGCTTACATATTCCAAGATAAAAACAGAATTAGCCTGCAGAAGAGAGAAGCAGAAATAGTAAAAAACATGATCAGAAATATTTTAATTTTGAGAAAATTAATTATCATTAAATATTTTAGACAAGCACATTATAAGGCTTCTAATACTTACTATTCCAGAGAGAAGTGGAGGATTTAGGTACACAGGCTGAAGCTATTGGCTCTCTTGTTTTCCTTCCCTGTTCTGTAAAGTTCTGTCACGCCGCGCTTGTTTACAGCTGCTCAGTCTACGGGCGATACCGCAGCACACGCCTCCTGCCTCTCCCCAAGGGCAGGGGGGTGCACACCCAGCCTTTCCACGCGATGAAGCCACAGCGCAACTGCCTCCGGCCCGCTGGGCAAAGCCGAGTGCGGGTGAGCTCCGCCGGGGGAAAGGACGGAGAGAAGAGCCCCCCCACCCCGGGGCAGGCAGCAGGCCGGGGAGGCGAGAGCAGCCCGCTCCCGACGAAGCGACGTGAAGGAAAACACCGCTCCAAGGCAGGGTGCGGGGTCTTAGACGGCCCTCCCGTCCCTCCAGCCTCCCGCCAGCGCTGCCGAACTTTCCCACCCCCCCCCCCCCCTCGCCACACCCCCACCGCCGCGATTCTCCTCAGCCGTGTTTACCTGCCCGCCATCTTGGCACCGCCGGAACACCCCGCCTGCCGATTGGCCTCTGCCCCGCAGCCAATCAACGGGCGCTTTGCTGCCTCGGGCCCCGCCTCTCTGGTGTCCATCACAACAGCTAAGCGGGGCAGGCGGGTGGATTGTGCCGGGCGGGGACGAGGGTCCGGGCCCTGGGGCGCTGCCTTCCCGGGCAAGGGGCTCTCCGCTGGGGCCGTGGAGGGGTAGGCCCCGGGGCTGGAACGGGTCCCCCCTTGTCATTGCAGGAGAATAGCCCAACACGTGCAAGTGAGGCGGGAGGCGGGTTTGTCAGGATTAACAGCAGTGCTGTGGATGAAAGGCAGGTGACAGGCTCTGCGGGATTCCTGGCTGCCAGGAAGCAGTGTGGCCTCAATTTCCAACCTAAACCTTGTGAGTTACCTAGTGCGTAAGCGTTTGTGCTGGGACAGGATGAGTAGTGTCAGAACCTTACTCTTCAAGGGTGGAAAAATCCTTGTTAAGGTTCCCACTAGTGTCTTGGTGTGGTGAGGAGAAAACCTCAAAAATGCTAGTCCCAGGCCTTGCAAGGTTGTTCATTGTGGATTGTTTTCCAGCTCATGTTTTCCTCAAACTGCTCCAAGAAGTGTGAAAAAGCTCTTAGAAACTCATCGGGAATTCTGAGCACTGTGCTTGGTGCTTCAGAGGTGAGCAGTCTGTGCAGAGCATTCAGGAAAGGTCTTGTTCATTTGGAAGATTATCTTACACCTTGGCCTTTCAGCTTTCATGGGTGAGACAGACGGAAACAAGTATTTAGGAGCAGTGCCAATATGATTCAGCAACATCATCTTGCATACAAGCAGCAACAGGAAAGATGTGTTTTTGAGTGATGATTTGCCAGTTTGAAAACTACATGTCAGTATCAAGACTTCTGAGAATGGAATTGCTGACACCAGATCAGGACACAACCCAGTTGTAGACAAACAGCTCAGCTATGATGGAGTGAGAAGGGGGCAGGAGTTTAAATGTTATGAAGATGGATAATAGGTGATATGGCTTTAAGTAGAGATTTCTAGATGGATCACAGGTTCTGGGATTGGCTGTGCATAGAAGGAAAAAATAAATACCTTTCTCATGGACATAAAACATCTTCAGATTCATTTCCTTTTATGCCATAATTTTACATCATCAGATTCATTTCTAAAATCAATTAATTCCATAAGTAATCACTTTTTCATGAACTACATGTACATTTCACACTCAGCTTGCTAACTAGTTTTTCTTGTCATCTGGGAAATCAATTTTTAAGAGATTTATTTTATTTAGATTTAATAATTGATTGTATTTGGTATACAGATAAGTGGTAATTGATAAATTTATTGATATTGGATATTCTTTGCCATTTGTTCTAGCAAAATTGTTAGACCATTATATGCGTTATATTTTCTTAATGTGAGAACACTCCAATAATTGAAAGATATGTGACATCTTCATGACCTGTACATTTATATGTTTCGTAGGGATACATTTTCAGAAGGCAAGTTTTATTTCATGTCACAATTTGTATCCAAACATCCTCCTTATGTAGTACCCACAAGACAAATTGGCACTGGTAGTGCACACAAATGAAGTACTCAAATGTTCACCTGCATTTCATTTTATAATTAAAAAAAGTATTGTAATTTAAAAAGCCAAATTTCAGGATAATTTCCAGTTCTCCTACAACAAACTCTGACTTCTCACAGGTTCTTCTATGAGAAAAAAAGTGGAAAGTGATGTTCCCTGGCTTTCAGCAATCCAGAAGCATTTGTATTCAAAAGGTCAGTGATTGCTGAAGCTACAGAAGACATTGTTGACTACTTAACAGAATTTGCAATTTAATAATGATGTGTAGAGTCTTCTGAGGGGTAGGAAGAAGAGGACAGCACAGTGACCAGCACTGATGTCCCTACATAACACTGCATGAGATCTTGCTTTGGTGTCAAATTCTTCTTGTGCCAATTTTCTGTTCCCCATCTAGCAAATATTCTAATAATCTAATTTATTTCCTTTTGGTCAACTGATCCAACTTCCTTTCTCACTTGAATTCCTGTCCTGGAGACCTGCCAAACAATAATTGTTATGAATGAAGCAAGTCATGCCTCTGAGATTCCCACAGAACATCAGACTAGTTCAACACAGTAATTACAGGTTAGATATATATTATGCTATTATTAAAAACTAACTGAACTTTAGAAGGAAGGCCTAGTGCAATTAGGTGTAACATCAAGTTTAATTTTAATCTTTCAGGATCTCTGAATTTTCAGGTTCTAGATGATTTTCTCTGTATCTCTCTCTTCCCTACCTTTACCTTCAGCTGTTGCATATTTACAGAGACGACTTTTATTCCCAGTTGTTATCGTTTGCTTTGTCAGATGTATTGTCTTGTGGCAATAGGAATATGAGGTTCCTGCTGTGGGGATCTCTGTAGAGCAAAGCACACAGTCTGCTCAGGGGTTGAAACCAGCTGCTCTAGGGGTTGGTCTTTCTATTGTTACTGTAGAGTAACCAAGTGGTAGTGTATAACACTATGGTACTTCTAGTTCTTGCTCTCCTGAGGTAGTGTTAAGCTAAGTTTGCTTGAGAAGAGGATATCCTATATTAATTTGGGTAACCAATCTATGGTTCTGGTTGTATTTTTGCTCCTGTTACTGTTTAGGATGGACTCTTCGTGTCACCACCACTGATCAAGCCTGAAGGGAGCGTTTTTCCACACCTTTGCTTGGTTTCATGTAGCAGCACTGAAAGAGAGTGTCCTGCTAGTTCTGGGTGAAAAGTAGTGATTATCATCCACAATACTCAGCATTGCTTGGGTTCTTTTTGAAACACTGTCCTAATGAGGAACTGTAACAGGAGTGGTCACATTTGTCAAATACCAGAAAAGTGAATACCTGTGTACATGCCTGGTCCCCACGGCAGGTTCTCACGGTGGAGCTCCCCTTCTTCAGGCCAGCTAGAGGTTAGGTTGCTGGGCTGCAGAACACAGTGGAGGCCTGAACTATTTCCCCAGAAACATACTTGAAGCCATGTTTGACTAATCCTGTACATGCTTATTTCCACAAAATATTCACTGTTTCCTAGCACAGAAATGGAATGTACTGCAACATAAATTATGTGTTATTAGCTGTTTCTTGGTTTTTAGCAGTAAATGAGGACATCAGAAACTTTTTCTTAAGCATGGAAATACGCTACATTTTTATACTTTTGAGACAGTTTTTGAAATATGTCAAAAATGATCAAGAACTGAATTCTTGTTTAAACATAATAGGAAGGCCTTATTATATAAGCAGATTACAGTCATTGTGTTAGTATATTATCTACCTTGTATTAATTTTTGCTAACATAATGAGAATTTCTTCTAGCATAACTATATTTTAGTACAATAAAATAGTGTTGGGAAAGAAAATAAATATTATTTTAAAGAGAGATGTAAAGACAATAAAGTAACCTGGTTTTTTTCCTAAACTTTTAATTTGTTGCTAACTAAAGTAATACTTTTTATTAATCCTTTAAAATAATTATATTCAAATGAACATTTAAAGTTATTTAAAAGGATTACAGAGGGTTTCTTCCACGTACTATGCCATATAAGAACAAAATTAGTTCTTGCTAAATAAATATTACAAGAACCATCATAGAGACAACTAATGGAAATCTCCAAAGAACATTATCTAAGACCATACATTAAAGTATATATTCTGTAAAGTAAATATTCTGTAGTATATATTGTAAGTAGTAATGATGTTTTGTAATTTGAGCTCTCTTTACCTCATTCAGAGTAAGACTTTAATCCAGGCAGGCCCCTGCCTGAGCCCTGATTGAAAGCCTGTTAAAGTCAGTGGAAAGATTTCCATTGGCTTCATTTAGGTTTGGATGAGGCCAAGAGTGTGCAGCAGGGAGCACAGAGCTGCTACACTGCCACACAAGTTGGCTGCATCTGTGTACATGTGGTTTATATACCAGATGTTATCTTCTGTCAGTTAATCTGAGTCTCAAGTCCCCTTGCCTTCTCATTCCCACTAAGGAAAAAAAAAGGAAAGGGATGTAACAAATAATAGTATTCTGAAGAGGAATGAGCTTGAGTGTAGTCCCATGTGTACAGTTGAGAAGCTTTGCTCTGTTCTCCCTTCTTAGTCCTTGTACTGCTGCTAGCCAAGAGGAGCTCCACAGTCAGTCCGCAGGGCTCTTTGTTGAGCAGCGTCAGAGGAGGTCTGCTCAGATGCTTCTAAATTTGCTTGTTTGAGAGCACCGCATAACTGAACAGTGCAGGATCAAGCCCTGAGCTTTTATTGAGATGACTGTTGTGCCATCAACTACATCCTCGTTCCTCTGAGGGTTGCATTTTGATGAAAATTCTGTCCATAGATGCAGAAAGAAATGTCTGCAGTTTTAAGTATCAGCGGCACATGAGCAAAGTGCTTTGTCTACTTTTTTTAAAAAGGCATCTCTAAAGTATTAGCACACAGTATTCAGGGAGGAAGTAAGATCTTTTGTTCCAAATTCCTGATTGAGACTTCAAAGATCTATCAGTCAGTTATAATTCTCACCACAGGCTTCCTGTGAGGAATGAGCAAGATATTTTCAACTTTGGTACCTCACAGGTAGAAAGTGTTTTTATCATCGTCTGTTGCAAGCATAAACTCTGCAGGTTTTGATCCCATTTGGACTGTTCAGGGCATTGACAGATGCTGGCAGTAGGCTACATTGAAAAGCAAACTGTCAGGCCAGCTTTCCAAGGGTCAGCCTTCATAACAGATGTTACCTTCCCCTCAGTTAGGGATGTCTGGTCAAATTATGAAACCACCACAGCTTTCAGTCCTGTATTTTGTGTGGATTCATTCTGATTATGGCCATTGAATAGTAGGGCAATTGAGAAACCGATTCAAAAGCACATCAGATTTTGCTTTAAGAGTGGTTGATACTGTGGGTGTGGATAGGGAAGAGGGGAATGAGCACAAACTGATAGAGAAGTTTTAGTTTTAAATTGCCACTGAAGGTCTGTGACAGATTTTAGATGTTATGTCAAGCCAAGAAACAAATAACAATTAGACTAATTAATCTTGTGGGGTAGATCTGCAAAAAAGTGTAAGCACTTAGAGGTGCAGATGATCTGCGTTCTTAGAGTTTTTGCAGAAAGCAAAAGCATAAGGGTGTACCCATACCAACCTGAACCTAACTTGTTTGGATACCAGCAATGGCCGGGCTCCGGGGCTATGAAGTTGACTTGTCATTAAATGCCATAGCATTTATTGGGCTGCTTGGGACCCGATGTCTGTTGTGGTTGCTGACCTGACCCCTCTGTTGCTACACATTTGTTACTTTGACTATAGGACTATAATTCACTGCGATGTAGGTATCACCCCTATCTAAGTGTCTTCACTTCAAATTTCAGTGATCCAAATGCATCAATCCCAATTTTGTTTTAATAACAACGTAAAGTCTATATGTTGGATTGGGATCTTGGATACATTTCCTCTGCTTTGGCGATAGAAGAGAAATACCCTTCTTCCATATCACTAAATGAAATATCATCAGACTGTTTTTACACAAGAAGAGTCAGAAAGCAGTTTTCTTAACCTCTCAGAGAATTTTTCTTTGTGTGTTAATTGGCATGTTTAGAAGCACAATAGTGAGCCTTACAGCTAGAGTTCCTTCGTGTGGCCCTCAGATACGGAGCCAGGGCAAGGCACTTAACCTCTCCTTGGTTTAGTCTGTGAAACAAACAACACTGTTTTAGGGACTTTTCAAGGATACTAGATAAAATTAATTAGTTTAGTATTTGTACTGTAACAAAGGTCGATGTAATTGGAAAGTCTTATAAGACTTTTTAGTTTTATTTTGTGTTGATTTAACTTTGAAGGGCTAGTTTTGATACTCCACGCCGTATTTGAAATATGCTATTGTTTCATTTATATAAACAACAGCTGATTTTTTGAGCTCCTGTAATGAACTATTGAGTCTCCATGTGTACCAATGCCCTCTACTGGTTTGAAACACAACTGCTCAGCAGAGGGTATTGCTGTTCTTTACTGAGGAAACTGTAGTATTTAAATTATTTTCCTTTGAGAGGGGCAGAATTTTGGTTGTGTATCCAGGCTTTCCGTGAAGTGCAAGTATCCGCACCATGGGCGAGCTGACACGGGGGTGGCTGTTGTGCTACGTGTGTTAATACTCTGCCAGCTTTTCTGTTGTCTTCTGCGTGTTTTTGTTTTGCTGGGTTCTCTCTTCTTGCCATGAAAGACAGGCTCATAGGTAGCTGTCTTGAGAGCGAAGAAGACACTTACCTGAGCCTCGTTCAGTGCAGAGTTGCTGTGCAGATGTTCATCAACACAACGGCCACCTCTCTGAGGAGCCTCTCCGCTGTCCGCCTGGTCCAGGGCCCACTTTGGAAGGCGTGGGGCAGTTGTGTTGGCAGGCTGTGGTGTAAATAACCCTTGAGGCACAGGAGCCGCAGAGGTAATGAAGTGCCTTGAGGAAAAAGTCTGAACTATCAAGAGATGGATCCACTCCCCCCCTGCCACAAACCGGAGGTCACGTGGCTGAGGAATGTGTATCCAAAGATAATGCTACCTTCAGAAAACTCTACTTACAGGTAAGTAACTCTTCTTTAAAGGAGGTATCTTTGTGTGGCAGACTGTTTATGGGAGCAATTTGAATTGAACTTTAAATGAAAAAGGCATATCTCTGTAAGTGGTAATAATTTTAGTCATCTCGCTGTGGCTAGGGGTTGTGGAATTCATTAGCACAGATTAACATATAAAGTGGGTGAGATATCTAATAGCAAACGTAGAGGTTTAGGGACCTTAATTCATCACTGAATGAACAGCGTGTACAGTATTAGGGACTATGAAATTTTTAATTTACACAAAGTGTCCAAGAATATAGGGAATAAATTTAAACCCAAAACAGATAATGGAGCTGTGCCCTGCCTAGCTGGCAAGTTGAATTGTTTTTACACTGAGTGAAGAAAGCTAATTATCCCAAGCACAAGGAGACTGCTAAAAATAATAAGATTATAAAGAATAATTTGCTGATATAATTACAACAAAATTGGGTACACACAATCGTCAGATACATGTATTGCTTGACCTGGGCGAGAAAGTGAAATAAATCCTTCCTCTATAGCCTTCGTAAATTTGTTTTTATCATCTCCAAGTGGTGTTTGCACAGGCAGCACAATTTGCATGTGTAATGTGGCTGTACAAATTGACAACAAGTAAATTATTCAAGGAAATAGGCTGGTCGTGGGTCTGAACTATCTCGCAAAGCCTATTCATTTTGAAGAATCACTGAGACGTGAAGCTCATACATCAACCATTTTCTGACAATCCTCAGACTTATTGTCTCCTAAAATGTCATTATGGCTATTATTTATGAAGCTAATTCATTTATTAATATATATTTAACTCTGACTTGTCATGCACCTTAGCAGGCATTCTGTGCACTGCATATTTTTGAATAGATGAAAGAGTTTTGCATGCTTTAATGATTACAGTAAGCTGCTATAGATTTATAGAATGCAGCTTTATTATCTACTTGCATTAATACCTTTTTGTAACTTTTTTTTCCTTAAGGCCATCAAATATAAATGGCAAATGACATATCCCAAAGATTGTATAAAAAGAGATTTTCTCAGAGTTTGTTGAATTTTAGAACAAAATGAGGTAGCTAACTGCTAAGGCCTAATTAGTTTTTAAGAGTATAATAACAATTATCTTGATTTTTTGGTGTATTTTGCTAAAAATACAGGACAAAATATATAAATTTAAATGTTTATCCTACTTTCCTCTTGGAGGACAAGTGGCCAGCTTTTGATTATACCAACAGGGACAGTACAGTTCAGAGGGGGGGAAATGTAGAAGATGGAAAATAGATCTGTCCTGCTATGGTATACATAGAGTATAGATAATTTCCCTCATATAGAACAGTCCTTAGGAAATGAACAGCACAGAGTATGGATAATGAGGTTGCCTATGGTTCATGGATTTTTTCATCTTGATTCACTTATCTTTAGGGCATATTAAAAGACATAGGGATCACAGTAACCCTTCTCTGACATCTGCAGAGTGTCAGGAAATTAAAAATAGCAATCATCTACTGTGAGAAACATATTTGGGGTAGTTCTAAATTTTATTACACACACAGAATTCAGATTAAACTTGTAATTATAATAACAAATTGGCTGATTTAAATGCATAGTTATTATGAGTGTACAGTCAATTTGACTATTTGCAAGGGCCCATGATCACAATTTGAGGCTACTGGCCAGTAGCCTCAGAACTGATTCGGAAGTTATGGGCTCCTGCTTTTGATATTGACACTGCCCACGGATTTGATAGGTCATTTGGTCTTGCTTCCTCGGTGTTCCCATCTGTAGGATGAGGATAAAAAGTTGGACTTTTATCCTGGTGGCACAAAGGAGTAACCGATTGGGGTAAAGGAACTCTCTGGCTGAAGTTGTTCTTTAGTATTAAAATTAAGATTTATTTTTCACCTTGTCCCAGGAAGTGCTATGTAGTAAAAGCCATATGATTATGTTATACCATGGAATGGACAGTCTATGAATATTGGAATGAATATGGAAGGTATTTTATAATGTGTCTTTACCTTAAATCTTGCAGAGCTATGTTATTCATGGTCAAAGCTATTTCACCATAAGCAGAAGGAGAGCACAAGAAAGTCTTCAATGCTCGGCCAACTCCTTAAGTAGCGTGAAGACCTTTTGAAGCTAATGTTGTAATGGTAAATATTATAGATAGTCATATTGAAAAACTCGCTTATTACTCTGAATTTTTCAACTTTTTAATAATGTTAAGAACACAGAAAGATATATAGGAGCTAACTCAAGAGGCAGAAGTAAAGACACTGTGAGAAACCGACTCAATCCAGACAAGAGCAAAGAAAGTAGACATGTGTTTCTGAGTATATCTGGTGAATAACTATGTCCTTTTTGTGTCTGAAAGTCAGTAAGAGCAGTAACATTCTGTGCCTTGGAAATAGAAGCTTATGTTTTCAAAAGTGTGCTGTCACTTTTGGTACTTGGAATTTCAGGTGCCTGCCTTGTAACACCTTTGAAGGTAAACCCAGACTTCCAGAATATTATATTTTTTAGCTGAACCTAGTAGAGTGATGTAAATTTGCCCTGTATTAACTCAGAATGTTTTATAATTGACCAAATATGTTACTGAACTTGTGCAGATTAAATTTAAATATCTTTTGCCACTTGAAAAACTTTCCAGTATGAATATTGATTGGTCTTTTGTCTTTACAAAGAAAAATGTTGTTTGCAGTCAGACTTTCAGTAATCAACCCTTCATGATTTTTAACTTGCCAGGCAGTTTCAACTAAGAGAGGTAGATACAGAAACTCTTGCAGGTTTACTGGCTATAACCAGTTAAAGATACAGACTGAAATTAATGCTACCACTGAATTAATGTGGATAACTGATTTCTAGCCTATTTTGTGTTAGTTTATAATTAATAAGAGTATTTAGGAAATCTCAAAATGACATGTTAAAAAATAAAATTAATGGAGTGTTTCCTTGTTATATATAAATATGTGTAGAGATTTCCCAGCTACAGTTTTCACAAATAAAACAGAATTTGAAGAAGAGATTGGCTGAATTGTTTAAAAAGAACATTTATTTTCGTCATCCAACAAGAGATTACAGACTTCTGCAAAGATACTGTATGGCACATCAAACTCTAGTTTGTGCCATCACCGTGTACAGCAGTGGAACTACTTTTTTCTTTTCCGGAGATCAAAATTGAACCTGCTACATAAGATATTAATTCATCTTTATTCAGTAACCTGTAAAATTCAGAGTGTAGAGAGGGTGCAAATCTGCTTGATGGTTCTGGACAAAATTTTTCAGCTGTGATTTTCTGAGTGGCTCAGCTGTACAGCTGCAGAATGATGTGCGAGGAAAGTGCCCCATCAGACTGCCTGTGCAGCTCTTGCTGCTGCTCCTGATGACACTAATCCATATTCCACTTCTAAGTTGGCTGCTTCTCAGGGAAACGCTGCTGCTTCAACATCTTTTACTGCTGATCCTGCTTTACATTTTTGGAACAAGCCAGGAATTCTCACATCCTCCTCTATAACCAGGGAAAGTAAACACAATTTATTGTTTCATAAAAAAAAATTTGTGAACCGTAAAATCATTATGTATTCTAGCGGTAATGCCTTGTGCTGTGTTTAAGAGTGTTAGTATATCCTGTGATAGTCTTTGTTGGGCTAGCGTGGTATCAGCCTGTATGGATAGCCTCAAAAGTGACCAGCTTGGGATTCTTCCAACATGTTGAGTCTCTCTGGTATGATAGTCAACTCATTTTTCTGAAGGCATTACGTCAGGAAAAGGCCAGGTGATACCCAGAGGACTGTCTGTATCTAGCTGCTTGATAACCCCTTGAAAGCTAAAATCGGAAAGGACGTAGTGTGAGCAGCTTCAAGATGCTGTAGTTTCTGCAACCAGACTACCTACCTGTACCCCAAAATTGCTTTCCTTTTAACTGTACCAAATGCATATTTTGGAGAAGGTTTGAGCTCTTTTATTAAAAAAAATAAAAAAGAAACAAACAAGCCCAAACAATGCAAAAATCCCTCCAAAACAGGCTTATTCATTGTGTAGCACCCTTCCTTCCAATGCAGCCACCCAATCAAGCACTATCATCCATTATGCAGCTAAAGGACACTAACCATCAAGATACCATGGGAATGCAATAAGAGCTGGGTTGTAAACCCCAGTGTTTAATCCCGATCAAATCCCAAGTTAAGTGATTGTATTTGCCCCCTAGACAGATAACCAATTCTTCCCTTTTGTTTTAAACATTTACACAGTATTGCCAAGTGCTGATGATTTCAGAATGGTTGCATATCAGCAGTGGAAGTTGACATGCCGTGTTGTTAATTGTATTTGCAAAGCACATTGGGCTTCTTTGGGATAGCATAGTCTGTGCAAAAGGGAAAGTAGTTGGTGTGCAGATTTGGGGGGATGAAGGACTCTACTGAACACATATTGTTAAGTGGGTACTATTTAATTTTTTAAAAATATCTTAAGTTGCCTTTGTTTAGAAATAAACACTTCAGGAGAAATTTGGTGAAGTAAAAGAGGAATTAATGGTTGTAAATCAACAATCATTTTGGAAAATGTTTCTTCTTAATTCTACATAGAGGGTGTCAGGCATATGATAACAATGTAGTTTAATTGTATCTCATTATTTTTCAACAGTGTTTTTTCAAAAGCTTTGAATTTAGCATGTTGTTAAAACATTAGGTGTGATACTTACAATATGCAGAATCCTTTTCTCATTAAAAGTTGTCTTGCTTATTTGCAGTTTACACAGAGCTGGTTTCCGGGAGAAGGATCTAGTTTAAAAGATTGAGACATCATCTACATCATCCCTTAGCAGACAGTCTTTTGTGTTGTAAGTATCCAGCATATTTTATTCATCCTTTTTTTCTTCAAAACTGCACAACATTGTTCTGTTTCTCTTTTTTTGCTGAGGAAATGAATGTTTTGATAAGGGCCCAGTTAAATCAGTGGCGAGTGCTCTAAAGTTAGTGTTCCCACTCTAAATTCTTGGTATATCTAGTTACATATATTTCAAAGTGTCAGAAAACCCCGATCATATATTTTCTGTATGTGGAACTGTGTGTGCACAGCAGAAGTCTATCTGATGTGTATTTCTAGGTGTTTGGTTTTTTTTTAAGGTTTGCACCTTCCTTGCTGCCCACTGTTTTATTATGGATAGATATCAGTGAGATTGATTCTTCTAGCCTGTTTTGGTGTATGAATCAAAACCTGTCTGGTTTGTATCAGGCCCTTGATGAAACTCAGAAATAGTAACACTGGCTGTCCCATCCATTTAGGGTCCCAAATTAAATACAGTGCTGTTAATCAAGAATCCCAAAGAATGTATATCTCTTTTGAGTTGCAGACAGCACTTGGCAAATTAAGTATTGTCTAAGAGTGCTATGGATTTCTTTGTTAACTGGCTGCTGCATTTTGCAGATGGTTGGATCAGCAGCAAGATCTATGCAGCTGTGCATAGTTGGCAGACAGGTGTGTAATTTTTGCATTTATGCATCAGCAAGAAATAGGTTTCAACAGCAAGGGAAAAGCGGGGGGGACAGAGTATGAGGTTAAACTAGCTGCTCACACTTCTTTTTCTACACATCCAGTGCCAAATCCCGTTTTGTATTGGAAAGCTTGATTGTCTCTCCTATGGTCCTTTCATGTACTCAAGTTGCCAGCTTCTTAATGGTAAAGATTTCTTAATATATTTAGTGTTTATGAGAGTGTAGAGTAATGCAGTGTGTCTTGGGAGTAGCTGAAACATGCAGTGAATGAGGCATGAAGTGGAAAGAGCAAGATGAAAGTGGTGCTGAGACAGTGAATTCCTATATAACTTGTTTACATGATGTTGGGTAGTGACAGGTTTCTGTTTAAATGTAAAACAACCTGACTTTCTCTAAAACTCAAATGAAGTTGTACAAAGAATTTAACTTTTTTTTTTTTTTTAACATTATCTTTAAATTCTTCATATTTTTCCAGTTTGTGACTCTGATGAGGAAAGCAAGTCAAAAGAACAAATTGCCAGGGCCTGGAATTTTCTGCTTTCTTGTATAGCAACACAGTATCTGACGAAGAAGTAAGATCTAGCTATACAGCAGCCCTCTCAGTAAATATGCACTTAAACTATTTGTATCTCTGAGATGCTCTGCAAGACATAAATTCTCCCTTTAAGGTAATGTCATAGAGCACTTGACTTTGACTGTGTCTTAAAAGACAAAATTCATAAGCAAATTTAATTTTGGAAATTGATTTAAATGCCTGAGGATTAATTACAAAATTTTCCTGTAAGGTCCAGTTCCCAAGAATGACATGTTTAAAAATGATACTTCCTAAGGCTTGCAGACTATTAACAAATATTTTAGTCCATGATGAGCCAAAAAAGTTGATTAGTTGTAGGAACTCCTCTTACCGTAGAAAAATGTTTAGCCTTTACAGCAGTGATTCTTATTAGTCGGAGCACTCTATAGAAATGTGGTATTTAAAATGGGAGAATAAAAACAAAAAGGAATGGTAGAGGAAAAAACAAATACCTGTGCAAAAGCTCAAGCATTGGAAATAAAAGTATTATCCACAGTAGTCACTTTAGGAAGCCATACATACCATATTTTATCTTCCTGAAAGTTAGAAATATACTTGAGATTGAAATGTTAAAAAACAGGCTAGGACCGAGATGGATTAGGGAGAAGTTATGTATTTAACCGTCATCTTTCCTGAATAATCCACTCTCCTTTATGATATACTTGGTTTACACTAATGCACACAGGAAATGTTTGGAGATGGTTGCTAAACTCAATCCTGCCCCATACATTATTATTGCAGGACTGTACTATTTGCTATACTAATCTCAATAATACGTATGTATATATTTTCTTAAACTTCCAGAGTCATGTTTCTAGGCATTGCAAGCATAGATCCCATAGGATTATCTAAATCTGACATTTATCTGGGTAAAAGCTAACACATAAAGTGTCATAGCTAATCACATGTTTTTTATAGTTTCCCTTGGTAAAGAAAGAGTACTGGAAGTGACACACTAACAAATAATACATAATCTGTACATGTGAAGTAATCTTTACTGCTTTGTTACTTCTTAAATATGCGACATGCACTGCTCACAAATACAGCTTGTTATGTTTGTAGCTGAGAATCATGATATTTATTGTAAGTAGCACAATAAGTAAATCATCACTGAAAATTTGACTTGGGAGAAATTACCTGTTTAAGATTCCAAGGCATGTTGTGATTTTCTTTAGTCATGTTATTTTAAAGTACAAATCTGTGGCAAAACTCTCTCCTTAGTCACACACAGTATGGAAAGTTAGCAGAGTTATTCTGCTGTGCTCAATATACTAAAATGAGTATTTTCTTTCAATTTATTTTATTTTACTGTATTTTGAAATGTTATAATAATGAGATTACATGAGAGATCAAAACACCAAAAGTCTTATTTTACACACCTTCATAAAATCTGAGGTCTGGAAAGAACTCTAGGAGTTCATCTAGTCCATCTTCCCCAATCCAAAGGGAGCTTTAAGTACGTCATCTTCACCTTACTCTTTTCTGTGCTACTCTTAAAGATCTTCAAAGTTGGAGGCTTCACAGCCAACTCAGACAACCTATTCCACTGTCTCACTGTTCTTAATATTCAGAAGCTTTCCCTGAATACTTAACTAAAATCATTTGGACTGACAGTTGAATTTATTCTCCCCTCTACCCAAATTTGAACCATAAAGCATTCTCTACCTTTCCTGTTGCTGAGACAAATCCCAAACACACGTGTATTAGGAAACATGTCTGCTTCTTTTACTTACTATAAAAGTCAGATTCTGACAAGAAACACCCCATGCAAATTTTGACTGGAAACAAATAAAACCCATAACCAGAGATGATAAATGTCGCAGTCTGTTTCTTCCCCTATTTCTGTGCAGGATAGATGAGACTCCGGAATAATAAAATGCAGCATTGTGTCTGACACAATTCACTAGTATTCTAGTCAAATAGCAAGATAATCTAGCTTCCTAAACAAGTGTTAAAATAACCCTTACCTTGCTTGTTCCTAGAGAAGCCCGACTCCACCTGCTATTAGTGTATAGCTGTCATAAAAATAAATGAGCCAGTCTGCATTTTCAGGTTAATCTTCAATTTCATAATTGAATCAGTAATTACTATAAGTTAATATAATTAAGTGCTAACAGTTAATTGAGAATTATTTATTCAGGAATTTTCACTATTGTAACATTTTTTATAGCTCCACATCATTCTGAGTAATATACTGCATCAAATAAGCTTAACCAGAAATTGAATGGACATTACTTGGGATCTTGCAGTTTAGGATTTTTAAGCTACTTTTTATCACTGAGGTTCTTGCTGGAACAAGAGAAGAAACAGTTTTTTTGACAGTCTTTCTAATTCTGCCTGTAGCTGACGTGTCGCATGAACATTTTCAAAGGGCTGAGCCAAACTGTATTGGAAAGACTCCTGCTGTCTGCAGTGGTTGTGGCTGGAGGTCCCCAAAGGAGGCTTTACTTCTAAGTCTCTCTCAGAATAAATGACCAAAAGAAGTGAATAGCAACTCTTGATCAGTATCTGGTGATGGCATGTGTGCTTGTATCCTTAGCCTCATATCCAAACGTGAATTCCTAATGTGTTTGTTTCAGAAAAAAAAATGAAACTTTATATCACAGTACATAGGTGCTTTGGCGAACGTGCCTGAAAACACAGTGATGCAGTTTAAACATTGTCTCAAAGATCAGTGAGGTTTTCATATCTCTTGTTTGGTTTAAATTAATCCCTGCAAGTAATTTAGTAAAGATGCACTAGTTAGTCTCTGTGGCTTTGTCTTTGTTATCTGTGCCTGAGTTTAGGCTCACTTTTTTCTGTACCATATGGTTTGAACAAGTTGCATTTCTTCCATGCACTTGAATTTGCTTGAGTTTGCGTCATCCTTCTCTTTGGCTGCTGCGCTGGTTGGCTCACTCTGGTGTTAACCAGAGCATAAATCAATGTGTAGCCTGTGAGGTCAGTGAGGGGAGTTTGGATTCAAGTGTGAGCATGAGTCTAGAGCTAACATGACAATATATGAAGACAATATGTCTAACTCTTTTAGCTAATATTCAGTATGCAAAAGTAAAGGAAATACAGAATAATCACCTTTTGACCTCAGTCCTACCATAAATCAGGTCAGTTCAGTAGAAGGAAGTATGGTAGAACTTGGAAGGCAACTTGTGTGTTACATCAAAATTTTGCATTGCTGATTCAATGTATTCCAGACCAAGGAGTGTCTTGGTGAGCAGTTCACAGTGGTTTCATTTGCTGGGTCAGCAGAGAAAAAAATGCATTTTTCAAAAAGTGGTGTGAGAGTGTTAGGCTGTCTGACTCCCAGGAAAGTCAATATTAGTTGTACTGTTACATGTCTGTTTCCCGCTATATAAAGTAACAATGAAGTGCAATAGGTTCAACAGAACTTCAGAATTACTTTGATAAATCTGTCAGAGGCAAGAAATATTCAAATCTGTGTACTGTCTCTTTGCCTTTTTTCTTGAAATATAAATTAATTATGACTATATAAAAACCTTTTACCATAGCTAATTAATCAGAATCTCCTCATAAACTATGTGTCGACAGCACTGTATGTCTAATTATCTTTTTCACTGCAGAATTGTGCGGTTGAATAATGAAGAAAACATTACCTGATGAATTCTTTTATTTTATGATGATATCTCTAGAGACGGAAAAGACAGAGCAGCTTAAATGCCATCTTAAATTACATCTTGGCCTTGGCAAGCTTTCAGCTGGTTTTGATTTGCATGGAAACCATTTTTGTAAGACTCATACTCTCTGAAAAACAGAATTTAAAGCTATAACTCAAATAAATTATCTATAGCTATTTAGGGCTCTATTAAGTCGAGATGCTAGGCACCCTTTTCACATGCAGAATGCAATGGAACAGCTTTTAATACCCTGTCAGCCTGTTCTGTGGAAAGTCCATTGGGCAGAGAAGGTTTGATTTGGCTGTTTTTATTACAATATCTTCCCCTCCTTACACCATCATGAACCACTCAGCCTAATTTAAACCAGGCAAATTCACCAATCTGCCTTGCATGAGTATAGAAACAGCTTTTATTTTTTCAAGTGATAACATCTACCCGTAACTGTTGGCATGCAAGCTCAAGACACAGTTATTCATACACTGCTGATAGGGAATTGTTCTTTATATGATATACCAATATAGGGAGCACGTTCATGGATTAGATGCATCCATGCCTCCCTCTTTTGATTGCATCATCCTCTCTATAGATACAGTTAAAACTTTTGCCTAGGACACAGCGGGATGGCCAAATCGAATAACGTTAGACTGTGCGTCTCATTCGTCAACCTTTTAAGTTTGTTATGCTTTTATAATTTAGAATATGTCCGCCTGCAGTACCACTGTGGAATGTAAGTATCATCACACCACACAGGGGTTCATAAGAATACCTGTTAGTACAGCAAAATTATAATCAGATCTAGTTTTACAAATTATTTAGATCAGAGCTTAATTTGATCTAATGTCCGAATTCAGTGCTCATTTACTCTGGTGCAGACCAGGTGAAACAAAGGGAGCTTCTTTGGGTGTGTACTGGTGAGAAAAAGGAAGACAGTTATACATATCTTAAAAGCAAATGCTCATAATATTTGAATGAAAAACTTCAAAAAACTGAAAAAGAGAGTTGCTGTCTGTTTCACCTGCTTGGCTTGGTGGAAATATTGATCTAGATCATGTTCTCGAATGTGCTTTAAAAATAGGAATGTCTTGTCTAAGCATTAGATTTTCATCTGCCAAGGCTCTTCTCTGCAGATCCTTGCAATGCTATTGGGAAAAGTTGCGATAATACAAAGTGTTTTTTTCTTGCAGCACACAGGGGAAAAATAACCGTGAGACACGACTAATTCTAGCTCTGACATACTGACACTCACTGATATGTACATATATGAAAAGACTATAGAATCCTGGTAGAGAGAATCATTTGATTTTATACATCCTAATAAGCAATGTGAAAATGTATACCTTAAGTTCAGATTTAGAGCATGTTAGAGAGTCAGCTAGTCTGACCTCCATGGTTAATGAATTCCATGAGGAGCGAGCAAACACTGAAAATGCCCTGTAGCTCAATGTCTTCAGCCAAAAAGAACTAATCCAATTGACTGAGACCAAAGAAAACGACTGGGGATGTATGGTTCCAGAATGTCTCTGAGGTATTCAAACCCAAGTCAATTTAAGGACTTGTAAGTTAATAACTAGGACTTTACACATAATCCTGTACTTTACAGGTAGCCAGAGAAGGTTTTTTACAACCAGGGTAATGTGATTTTCATGCATGGTGTCAGTCAAAATTTCAGCAGCTGAGTTCCAGACTAACTGAAGTTTCTTCATCAGTGCAATAGTAAAACCTACAAAATGCTGACATGGAATTGCATTAGCTAGTTCTAGAGCGGACACAGGCATGCAGACTTGTATTAGCAAGAGCAGATACCATGTTTTTTTTTCTCTACGTTTTAAAACAGGAGGAAATAAAACACTCAGTAACTAACTGAATATGAATACTAGAATATATGAGAGCCTCAATTAATACCTGCAGTTTTATCATAAACTGTCACCAATCAGGTATGGTAAACCGGTATATTTTGGAACTTGAAACTATAAAAGTTGGGAGTCTGTGTTAGAACTAACTAGCCACATTTTTTAGTACGTATGTGTTAGCTATAGTAGACATGGATTGATGGTGAGGGTGGGAAACAGTTTTCTTACAGAAAAACGTCGGTGATAAAGGGTTGTTTTTTCCTTTTCATGTTCAAAAAGTTAAACTGGTATTTCCAGACACTGTATTCCTGCTTTAGAATTGACTGAGTGAAGGTTACCATTTTCATCTTCAGGATACCTTTTTCATCTTCAGTGGTTGTTGTTGTAATGATGAGCTGTTTGTACCTTAGCAGATGATAAATAGGCACATAGACATTTAAGCATAGAGCCACCTGAGTTCATCTTTATACTTGCCTTGGCAGATGAAGCTTGCTTTTCAATAGCTATCCTCAGATATATTGCTGAAAGTTAAGATATGAGAATCAATCTTTAGGGATGAAAGTGCTGGGTATTTATAGGAGAAAGGGTTATTAAAAGAAGATCAGCAATGGTTTTAACCAAGAATAAATCCTGTCAGACAGAATACGACCGAGTTCTTTGAAGGAATGACAAAAGAAATAAATGATGGGAACGTGGTGGACATAATTTATGTAGACTTCAGTCAGGGGTGTAGCCGGCAATTTGAAGTTTGTACACATCCTGGCTGATCCCTTGCCCCCTGCCTGCAGTATCCCCATAATCTCGCACAGCAGACAGGCCACTGCGTATGATCACTAATGCAGCAGGCACACATAGATGTAGATTTGTATCAGAGCTATGCTTTCAGAGCCCAGAAAAGAAAAATGCTGGCCCCAGGAAAAAACAGATTGTAGTTTGCGCGTGCTGCTTAAACTGCCAGTTTTAGAAAATGTCTTTGGTGAGACAAAATCAGAAATATGGGTATCAGCATTATAAAGGAAGAATTACGTTGGCCAACTAGAAATTATTTCTGTTGGACATTTAACAATATTTTTTCTGATGTCTTTCCTCTGTTATTTGCAGACTGAAAATAAAATCTTATTTTGGGGAATTTATCATTTTTTTTCTGAGTTTTTAAGAGCTTCAGAACTCTTCCCCTCTAGTTCCTGTTTCCTGACCATGGTATGGTTCCCTGTTTCCAAAGGTCTCCTCCACTATGATGGCATCATCCTATGTCAAATGCAAATGTTTTCACTATGTTTTGCAAGTATTCCTAATCCAATGAGTCAGAAAAATCTTCGGTCATCTTTTATTCTGCCTCACCTGAAAAACTGAGTGCTAGGCAGAATTTGGAGCACCATCCCTATACTGCTTCCGAAAGCAAGGGCAGTTTTCATATTGCGTCCATAGATAGTAGAATATATAGTGGTTACTTACTTGTAACCGTTTCTGATTGCACCTGTAAAGAGTCTACTCTTCTTCAATTTATCTCATATAATCTATGCTGTATTACTGTGTGTTATTACCTTCAATAATGTCATGCTCCTAACTCATATTACTTCCGTTCTCCTGCATGTAATTAACTAGACATCATTCCTCTGTGTTTGCTTACATCTTAAAATTATGCTTTGCCTTAGATTTTTCCCAATTCCTCTGGCTAACTTAGTCTTCTAATTACTATTTCTTCATAATAATAATGTTACAGCTAAATCAGAATTAAATCTATGGCTTTGAAGAGCTGCACATGTAGAGTTTAAGTTTCAGATTTGAACTTTAACAGGTGAACTACACTGGAATACTGAGTCCTGAAACTTTGCATCTGTATTTCTATTCTATAGCTCACCCTAATTTCTAAATAATATATGTATTAGGCACGTATTGTTTCTTTACAAAATCATCTGCAGCTGGAGCAAAGGAGAACAGCTTTGTCTGAAGCTGGATATAGATTTTTAAAAGCTGAGCTACATACTTTTCCTAGATCTTTACCACTCATCGAATGCTACTAAGACTCTGCCACATGGAATATGGTTGAATGTAAATGCAGAGTACACTAGGTTGTTTTGATAACACGTCCTGTGCAGAAGATCTGGTACTTCTGCCCTCAGTGCCCAAACGCATGTGCTTTTGACCAGAAAGGAGCTGTATTCTTGGGGTTTTTGGAACATAATTTGAACATAAAATGAGAAATACTTTATTTGCAAGACCTTGATCTGTCCTCTAACACTTTCCTTGCTTTTAGCTTTTATCTAGAACTTCAAGTTTTGCAAAAATTTGACTTTTTTCCACCAACATTTTGAGATATGAAAGATTGAAACAACATGAGGAAAATGTGTCATAAAAATCATTGCTTTCTCTTTTTGTAGTATCATATCTGTTTGTTTCTTCCCATTCTACTAATGCTCACCACTAGACAGCCAGGGAGATTTGTTCAAGTAAGCATGTAATCACTTCCTCTAAGAAGTGGTGAACCAGATTACCACAAGGCGTGCAAATGTTTGACAGATTATTACTAGCTGTATGCTTGCTTACAAGAGTCAGACCAATCTGTTCTCTTTTCTGTGCTATGTAGGTTCAAATACTAGCTAAATTGTTCTTTGTGTCTTATTATGTAGTCTTTCCTGTATGGCAACGTAAAGATATATGGTGGTCTCTCCACCTGAATTCAGGCATCGACAGGTACTGAATGTTTGCATTGAACACCAGCAGCTGGGATTTTGTTGTACGTTCATCTTTCTAGCAGTGCTATCCTTCAGGGTGTCATTATCAAAGTAGAGCATACTTCTCAACCTCAAACAGTGGGAGTCTTGTGGAAAAAAGAAAATCAAGCAGCGAGGTATGTGAAACTCTCATTGAATTAATGGACCTCTTTGATTTTTTGCCCAGGAGAATACAAAAATCAAAACATTTTTAAGCCAAAAAAATCTGGCATCTCCTGGGTAAAGTGTGAGAGTTGAGAAGTATGACATAAGCATTAGTAGCCTTTGTGCCTCTTGATAGCTCTGCTGAATCTCCCAAGACTCTAAAAGTTGATTTGTCAGCTTAACATTTGCTTCAGCCTTAGCTGCAGCAGTCGCTGTTGTTTCACCTTTATCAGCAGAAATGGTACAGCTACTGGAGGGACTGATGTGGTAAATCTTTTCGTGACACCATTTTGTTTTTGCTACTATCTCTAATTGGCTTGCTCGTGCACTCTGCATCCCGAGCTAGATAGGCTGAAAGCTTCATCACACTTTAATTAGAAAAGAGCTATTTTAAAGTTACAGAGTTGACTAATTTTATTCAAGTCTCTAAGGGTCACGTTTTCAAGCTGGACCACTTAAAAATGCCATTGGTGATTTTTTGCACAGGCTGAATTTACGGTACTGCATTATTAGCATCATAATTTGTCACATTCACAAAAAAATGAATGTGTCTGCAGCTACAAGCAAAACACTAAGGGTTTTGTGTGTAACAAGTTAACTGAGGCTGGTTAATATATACTCCTATCTTTTGTTGTACTTACTGCTTAACAGCTTCCATCTATTTAATCAAGTCTGGATGCCCAGTATTGGGTGGTTAGATATGAAGTCACTCGTTGGCATGACTCCCTCTTTCTTCTTTTTTTCTTTTATTTCCTGATCACATTGACTGGAGTGAATATATGGGTTTGCAAATTAAGGCCAGTCATGTATCTTAACACACTGTAGAAGTGAGGATGGCCACACAAGGATCATGAGGAGTTGTAGTGCGTACTAGGGCTGTGTCAAATGACAAACAGTACAGGTGGTCATACTGAACTTTCTGGACATCCACGTTCTCATCTGTGAGCCAGTATGTGGGAGGGAAGGGGAGAGAAAGATCACGGAGATCACTTGAGATGAACTGTGTACTTTGCTCAGGATAATCTTCCAGTGTCTTTGCACTACGGGACAGTCACTGGTCCTGCAGGTCACTTCCTTGCTTCATTGTAGTCAGAGACATTTCTTACTACAGCAGGATCCACTTGTTCATTGGCTTTCTCGAGCATATGCAATATTATAGCTTCAGACATTCCCCAGAACAGCCTCTATGTGAGAAGTGAGTCTCAGTTCAGTCAAGCATATTGGGATTTTTATTGCTCTGGGTCCTCATTTAGGGGTCTCTGATGCAGACTTTTCATTCTGTATTTAGCTGTTTTGTTTTGGTTTTTTTTTTTTTTTCTGGTAAATAAAATAAATTTCCATTACACATTCTAATACCATTGCAATCTGGAAGGGAACTCTGGCTCTCTGGCTCAGTATTCCAGAGAGGTGCTGAGGCACAGAGAGCCACACCACATATGAACAGACCTTACATATTCACCTCTGTTGAATGTTTTCTTCCCAGAAGCATAGCCACCTTGCATTTTTCTTCTCTCAGGTACAATAATAAAGCTCATACAGACAGCCTATAATCCAGTGTTGAAGATAAAGCTAGCCAGCCATGTATTCTCAGGGCTGGAATAAGGTGGTGGTAGTGGGAAGCCACTGCTGACATGCTCAAAACAGTGAGAGTTCTGTGATCTACCTGCAACAAGAGGCGGCAGGTCTTTATTAGTCCTTTTGTGTTCCTATAGAACTGCAACATTAAATTGCCCTTTGATTTTTAAAGCCTTCAATTTGTTTGTTTCTCTGGTACAAAGAAACTTCTTAAGCAACAGTTAACATAATCTCTTTTTCTTATTATGGTTTTAGATGTTATCGGTCACAGTATCTTTCTTCATGTATAAGGACAGAGAGTGGAGCAGGAAATCTATCCTCACTTGATAATCAGCAGAGAGGGATTCACCTTGATTAAATGCAGAGTTATGCCAAATCATTTCCTATCTCTCTTTGTAAGGCTTAGTGTTAAAAGAATCTGGGGCATCATGATGTATTCAAGCAATTTGGATGGCATTTAAAGCTTTTATTTTTTGTTTTAAAAGTGTGTTTGCACTTTCTCTATAAATCCTTAATTTCTGTTTATATTTTTTCCTCCATTATTTCCTTGTCCCATCTCTTCCCAAATACGCAGACCAAGAGAAAATATTTTGCAAAGTACAGTTGAAGGTGGATCTCTACTATGTTCTGTTATGCTAAAATGTTTGCTATATGCACACAAAAAAATCTGCAATTTATAGTAAGACACGGTTTTGGTACACTTGGCGAGCTGCATTGCCAACAGCAATTCTGACTGTACATGCTGCAACAGGAGGAGATGATAAATTTTTGTAATGATACTTTAATTATATTTCATCTTTTAATCTCATTTCAAGTGTGCAATGCAGGTGGACCTCCACTGTTGGTTCACTAGTTTTATTTTTTTCATACTGTTATATTTGTTTATGGTGGGCAGCAAAATGAAAATCAGGTATTCATTGCAAGGTTGTTGGGAACACAGCCATCCTGACCTCCAGTCTTGCCTTCTTGCCATGCAGCCAAGTGTGAACCAGTTTTAAACGTAGATCTAAGTTTGTGTGCATGTATGGAAGAGCTGGCTGAAAAGAGAAATATCTAGTATGCTCAAGTTTTGATGTTTCTAGAGTCATTATATCAGGCAGATTTTTCAGTGTAATGGGTAGTTATATAAACAATTTAAAAAGGTTAAGATGTTTCATTTTAGTTTGTTAGACCAAACAGATGTTTTCTGTGGTGTAGTTTAACACTGAATTGTGTTTTCCTTCATAATATACTGCAGTGATTCATGCGAAGTATAACTCAGATGTTTTAAATGAGTGGGTTTCAATTTCATTTTAAAAAATAAAAGTAAGCCCAGACCTCTTCCAGTTATTTCAAAGTGAGTTTCTACTTGGTGGATGAATTTAATTCTATTTTTATAAGAAATTTTTAATGTTTTGATTCTCATGAAAGGAGCACTTCTTTTCATGGAAATAGCATTTTGTAAAAAGCTCTTACCTAGCTGTAATGAGATCCTTTCATGATTACAGCCCTGGAGAGACAGTGAGACATGAATGCCAGTTGTTTTCCCTGGATTCGTGTTCAGTGTCCTCTACATCTGTATCCTGCTGTGTATCGTGATTCTCATTTTCCTTCCTTTGTGTCCTTCCTTCTTTCAGGAAGTTGCATGCGATGTGGAAGGATGGGCTGCCAGGAAAGCTGGGTTGGGGAGTACTAATATGTCGTGCAGATAGCTGGATTAATAAGCGTGTGGTTAATTCAGATTTGAAAGGTGGGCAAAGGGATTCAATTTGGGACCTATTTGGAAGAGGCAAAGTAGTTTGTGACAGGACACTTCTGTCTCTCAAAAAGCCTGCTGTAGTGAAGGCTTGGGTGATGCTCAAAGGAAAATCAAAACCAAAACACGATTATACAGACCTTCCCAGCCTCTGAAATTGGTTTGATCACAAAATGCAGGCTTCTCTTTTTCTTCTGTGGACACCTCTGTGTGACAACTTCGTTAGTGATTTTGGAATCTAAGTAGTGTTGGGTCATGGCAATATGCTACTTAAAAATTATTATCATTTGCAAAAAAAAATCTGTTGTGGTCAGAATTAATCAATAAACGTAAACACTCAGATGAGCTTGTTGTTTATTCTGGGCATGTATTGCTTTCGTTTCACTCTCTGTGATCTGGTTATAGCAACTAATTAAGGTGTCTTTAAGAGGTTAGAAGAAAGTTATGGACAATTTGCTGGGGTTGAGGGCTGCCTAGGCTGAATTGTAGCATAAATTGTTGGCGTTGTTTTGGACAGTAACGACCAATTACAAATTAGCTTACTTTATTTTATCAGCCTCTTAGGACCAAGAGATTAATGCAGACGAACAGAAAACAGGCACCCAAATTTCCATTTACACGTAATGGCAAAGTATACCATTCAGTAATCAATCCTGTGCATTATATATTGGATGTCCTGGGTTCTACCTACAGCATGTCCTAATGTCCTCAAAATATAAGCCTAAATAATCAAAGGTAGTAAAGCAGTTTAGAAACCCACACATCTTTTGAAATCTAGGGCCTGGAGTCTTAGAGAAGTATGTTTTATAAATGTAAATGCCAAATATTATCTTAATCATAGAGAAGGTTAGTAATGTGAGATACGTGTGCTTCCAGGAATATATGTCGCCACAGTCAACATAGTGATAGTAGTTGGCCTGGGACCGCTCTCTTTTCTCATTTCTGAAACAACAGTGGTTCAGGGCTCTTGAATCTTCATTAGATGAGCAATGGTAGGTGTGGGGGCAGATATGCAGTACACCACTGAGAAGCTCTTCTCAAGATACATTTATAGTTTTCCCATTGAGAAAGGGAGGGGAAGTGTATACCAATGTCGCTGAAAGAAGAATAAAAATTAATTTTGAATATTTTATTATGCTAGATGTTAATGCTTGTCATACACATTTAATACAATATTGTACTTACATATGCGTGTGTGTGTGTGTGTATAAATATGTATACATCAATAGATACAGATTTATCTTGTATGCTTTAAATACTTGTGACATGCCTGATATGGAAATAGTGGCAATGTGTGTTAAACAAGTACTGACATTTCTGATGAGTAAACTTAATAGATTATTACAAAAGTCTTGGAAAGCAGCAAGTCTCCTGTCTTGCATTTCTTTCCGACACCTACACTGCCCTGCATTACACTCATGGAGCAGGACTTGAAGCCTCCACTCTTGCATTTCTAAACAATATTCTGTGTTTTCACTTTCAACTACAGCCTTTCTTGCACACCCTGGAGAAATAATATATATGAAGTAAATTAAGAACTGGGAAAAAATACTATCTTAAAAAAAATTCTTGCTAATTAAATTTAGCCTTTTGTATCTGTGCAAAAGCCTGAGCCAGACCAAGAGCCTTTTGAATATCAACAGCACGTCTTGAACTGGTTCTAATTTCCATTGAAATTATCATCTGGATGTATAGAAATACTTTGGCTGAATCTGGCCAAGTATTGTTGCTGTGGTTTCCTATATTAGAACATACCATTCTTACTCTCCTTTCTGCCATGCAGTGTAGCGCCTTCTATTCTGATGGAAGCTACATGATCAGAAAGCAATGCATATTGTGAGTGACATGTGAAACACAGCTCTTCGTAATGTATTTGGATAACCAGTGATTTCTGAGTTTTGGAGATAATTCTTCACTAAAATTCTGTAACCCGAAAAAGGATTCTTCTTCTACATGATAAAAAAGAAGTATTTTTAGCAGAAAAATAATTTTTGTTAAACTCTGATTTTTGTATTTTGGAAATACAACTGCATCTGCTGAAGAGAGAAATAGTAGCGATTTTTATCCATAATCAAAATGCTAAAAAATATTTTTTCTCATCCTGTCTTTTAGCTTTCTTTGAAGTCACAATATTAAACCTCCTTAAAAATATTTATGTGTATTTAGTTAACAAAAGCTCCTGTAAGTTGAATCCATGCTGGCAAAAGGTTCAGGTAAGCTCTCTATATAAGCTTACAGACAATTGTGTAAATCTTCAGCCATTAAAGAGAAAGGAGAAAAAAGCCATCCTCATTACACTGCTGTCATTTACTCTTCATCTCCTGTCCTCTTTAGCAGCATTAAGATGGGATGTAAATTTGCCAGTTAATGCTGTTAGAAAATGGATGGTTCAAGAAGGGCAGGAATTAGAGATCAGTATTAGGTGCAGATAAGCTCCTTTTCCTCCGCAGTGGCGGCTGTTTAACATTCATGGGAAAATCATCATCAAACAGCGTTATCACAGCTCTGTTGATGGCTGAGGAACTTCATCACTATGATAATTTTTTTTTTTATAGCTGTGAGCCAAAAAGCTCCCTTTTATTTCTGCTGTCTATAACTGCGATAGGAGCTTGTTTGTATGGGTAGAGTATTGCAAACTCATAGCTCTTCAGCCAGGTTTGATTTCTTTCCACCATCTCTTCCCCCCTCAACCCCGTGTGTATGTTACACTAAACAGCAATGCTGATAAAAAAAAAAAAAAAAAAAAAAAAAAAAAAAGTGCTCAAACAATCCTTCAAAGAATAACTGATATTTTTATGATCAGTAATTCAAAGTTTGACAAGTGATGCCATTCTGTAATGAAACTGTCATCCATTTTGTTGTGAGTCAAGCGTAGAGACTATAAAGCAAGCAGGCAGGGAAGAAGTGAATATCTAATGTCACATTAACTTGACCAGGAGATGGTTTAAGGATCACAACATAACGAATTTTTTTTTTAGTAAGAACCACTTTTTTTTTTCTTTTTTCATCATCAGATGTAAAAGGTGCACAGCCTGTTACGTCTTTTTATCCCCTCCAATCTGAGAGAAGAGCTGTACTTTTCTGTATTTTCTTGAATCTCTTTTAATTTAACGTTATGTTAGTTCATCTGTAGGTATTTTGCCATAGTGTACAAAATCCACTTCTAAACTCATCAAATTTGCGTAAGGACTCACCTCTAAATGATATTTCTACCACATGCTCAGCCATCTTCAAATGTACCTGAGATGCAGATCATGGTCGTTCTTTGCCTCATACTTGGGAGGAGGGAAGATACACAGTTCCAGACTGTATGCATTCTTCTAAGGGAGATAAGGTGCTATTCAAGGAAATTTTTTAATTTATTGAGGTTCTCAGCTTATGCTTCTTTGCAGCTTTGACCTCATTTTTTGTAGTTTATCTGCTCTAAATGACTTTTCTCATTTTGAACATAGCTGGAAAACATTGTGCTAAACAGCAATTTTGTAGCCTCCACAGCACCACCTGATAATTTTGGTATTACCACTTTGAATTCAGTATTGATTTGATTACTTAGGTAATTTACTTTTGACACAAATTCATTCCTTGTCTTTTCCTGAGCAGGGACTTCCAGCCATGCCATGTTGTGCTGAATTGTGTTTGGAGTTTGGAGATAAGGACTTCTGTCTACTCAAAACTCAGCTTAGGCCACCAAACTCATTTCCCATGGGAGGAGGGTTTGGATCCAGTCAGGAACCTAAAGGTGAAAGGCTAGCGATTTACAATTTAAATGTTACCATATAAACATAAGTTTAAAGCAGATATTATATCACTGGGGGAATACTAGCGTTATTTTGAGAGGCATTTCAAGGACCTCTTCCCTAAAGAAGAAAGGGGTCCAAGAGGTCCCCAAAGCTGCTGACCCCTAAAAATCCCAGTTGTCCCCAGGGTGGCCCTTTGCTTCTGGACCAGGCTGCCAGGCTCCTTCTCAGCCTGACTGTCATCATCGGGAATGGTGCCAGGAGTGCCTTCCCGGGCTGCCTCCCTGGCTCTCCCCAGTGCCGGAGCAGGGGTTTAAGGAGACCACAGGACAAAGCAAGCCTTCCTTTGCTGAGCTTCAATCATGGCCAGAATGGGGTGGTGGTCCCAGGAATTGTTATAGTCATATGTCCACAGTATTATTGTCAAAAGAATTTTTCACAGGCTTTTGAAAGGTGAAGGAGTTGTGAAGTTTCTGTTTCAGGGGGTTGGTTTGTTTTAGCAGGATAGTAAAAATTATTATGGAAACTTATTGTAAGTACCAAGGAAGGTCTCTTTTGGAGCTGTTCTGCCACCATTACATACTACTTCCCCTTATTCCTTGCTTTTCTGAGCAGGTATCCCCATCTAGTTTCATCAGCAAGGAGTGTAAAGAATGGATTTTTTTCATCTTCTTACTACTGAACTGGATGGGGTTTTATCTTGCAGTAGCCGTACAATTTTCTTTTTTGTGATGAAAGGGAAGAAGCTTGTGTTACCAGAACATTGACCTTAAGATACTGTAGTATTGTGTCTTCTAGCCTTTTCCAGGGTGTGTGAAGTCTGTGAAATGGGCAAATATTTTGGGGTGTTTCAGTATTGCTTCAGGATGGCTTCGTGACCCATTTAAATGTCCTGGGTTATATTCACTTCTCCTGGGACATCATAGTTTCTTGTATGGTTAATTTTAAAATAACTTGGCTATAAAAAAATAAAAATGCCTTGGGTTCACAAGAACAAAAGACAATGATTGTAATTTGCCTCTGCCCTTTAGCAAAGCAATCAGCAATTTTCTAGTATTTTACAGTCATCCATCTAGCTATCTATTAATCTCATAATACCCGTACTTTTTCTTGGAAATATTCAAATTTATTAACCTTTTAGTAACTGGTAACCATTAAAATGCTGTCTTACATTAACAAAGAGGAAACTTGTCTCTAAATCTTTGTGTGCTAATTTATTGGTTTACTTCCTTTTCTGTAGGTAAAAGTTGTCCAGTTGTTGCCATTGCCAGTTGCTAACTGTACTGCTTTGTCTTCCACATTGGCAGGTGTTACCTGGTTTACAGGATAGCTAGTGCTGAGGTAACTGTAGATCTACTAATTGCCATCAAAGCTGGCTCTTTGTTTGAAGTCACATTAGTCTCATTGAGCAGGGTCTGGAATTGAGGAGTGAGACTGTTCAGATGCCCCAGCCTGTTCGAGCAGTGCAAGGAGGCACAAGGCAGTTTGTGCTGGCTCGCTGGACTCCAGTGAAATGTGAAAAGGTGGGAGATCTTTGGTTGTGAGAAGGCTGAGGCAGGCAGTGCATGCCTACTCATGTACTGGTTTTGTCTTAATTCCTTAAGAGGTCTTTCTCAAGCAATAATGGAGTGCATGTTCATCTTTATTCGTAGAATTGGACTCTGTATATGCCTGGTAATCAAGACATTTTTAGAAATTACAGTTCATCATTCTGTATTTTCTGAAGTATCACATAAAGATATCTGATCAAACTCTGTGTGACCTAAGTTGGATACTGACAGCAACACAGTGCTTTGTTGGCTAATCAGCCCTGGGCTGGCTTGATATTGCCATGTTGTGTAGATATAACCAACAGTCTTACACTTGGTGTCTGGGAAAATCTAGCACTTCTGTTTTGGAAAGAAAGATGCTTTGCGCCTTGGTTATTTGTCCCGTACATACTGCAAACCTATTGACTGGTCTTGGCTGAGTCTTGAAAAATTGAAGCATAGGTTCAAAAGTGGGCCAGACTGTGTCAGAAAGGATGGTTTAAATAAGACTGGAATCCTAGTTTTATAAAATATAAAACTGGGCACCGATCAGTGTTTGTAGAGGGCAGAACCACAAGAAGTTGAGGTCTGATGGCTGCTGTGAATATGGGCCAGTCCTGGATGGAAGCAGTAGGACTGCTTTGAGCAAGTAGATGTTAATATCTGACCACGAGTGGCAACAACTCATCTGACTTCCAGGATGGTGAACTTGTTCAAATTGTGTCCAAGTTTGATCTTAAGTAATTTATTGATTTTTAAGTTCCCTGTGAAAGTTGCTACTCCATCAGGACAGTTTTCTGGGCAGATTTTCCTAGGGCTTAGGCTTGCCTGAGCTGACATTGCCCAGTGAGGGTATATAGGGATTCTGCAGGCTCACAGAACCCTGAGACTGTTTTTACTCAAGTTCTTTTCCAGGCTTAAACCTCCCTTTTGCCAGGTGTGATTGTTTATCAGAGGAGTGTACCTTTACTGACCTTTGTGGCTAGAATCTGTGCTGCAACCTGTGGACTTGTATGGGTTTGGTCATGCCTCATTTATGCACTAGGGCTGAAAAGATGCGAACAACTATTGCACAGCACTGCTGAGCTTTGCACTGTAATACCTCTGGCTGTCTTCAGCCACTGTATTCTTCCGGGGCAGGGACTATGTGTCGTCTTGTCTCAGTGGCTTCTCTATATACTGGGATAACCAGAAACTAAGCAACTTTTGGACATTTATCTGTAACCTTTAATAATTTGCTATGCATATCCACTCATTCCTTTGTTATATTATCAATATTCTGCAGTGCTACTGGTTTTAATAAGAAGCCTTTTCACTGGTTTTCTTTGTTCTAGTCATCTAATCTCCTAATGGAAGTTTCTAATTAAATTCCTACGGCCATTTTCAAACTGTGTTTTGAATAACAAAGTCTTGCAAATGCTCAAAGTGTATCTCCCCCCCTTGACTTGGATTTCCTACCTTCCAAATAGCTGTGGAGAAGTGATGCAGGTCACTGTGGAGAAGTGTTGCTGAGAACCTATCTCAGCTGAACAAGAGGCATATAAATGGCACATTCCCTATACGGGAAGGAATGTATCAGCTTGAGGAAAAGTCTTCCAGGGTCTCACTCATAGTTTTAGTGAACATTGGACTGATGGGAGAAGAGTACCATGTATTCATGGAGCAAGGAGCACTTTCCTGATGGACCTGGTGGTCCTCAGATGTTGAGAAGCCAGGATTACCAGTGAAATTTATTACTTCTCTATCCAAAACCATCTCATTTGGGTTTGGACTTTACCTGCTGGGTGCAGCTTAAGGGTTGATTTACTGTAATTAGTATCTCATCAGCTTTCTTCAGATACTGCTGAAGCAGAAAGGAAAAAAGTGAAAAGAAAATGTCAGAATCAGCTAATTGATCCTTCTATTAATCCTAGGAAATATTGCAGCTGGCATGTGCCATCATTTCCAGATGGATCAGCAGCAGTACAGAGAGAAATCTAACTAGCACAGCTATTTCTGAGTGTTCACACCTGCACGTGGTTCCCAGAAATTTCTGCATACAGACCTGGTCAACCTGTGGCATGCAGCTAAACGTTCTTTGACTGCAGACTTGATGTGAAAGCCTCAGCCAAAGCTACCACTTTCTCTCCTTACTGTAAAGCACTGTTACATTCCTACTTCTGCACACCTGCAGAGGATTATTGTTTTGGCCAGAATAAGGTGAGCACAGGTGGTAACATAATGCACATTTTGTCTAGATTTAACACCTGTTGCACATAGGACTTAGGAGTTTTAATCTATTTTATCCAAGCTTTTGGCACTTTGGTTTTCTATTTCTTTCTTTAAAGCAGTTTAGTAAGTGGACAAAGAGCAGCAGCAGACTTTAGAGATGGTTCAGATTTGTCATCAGGGGCCTGCTCACAGAGGGACTGTGTTTCAAAGGTGATATTTTTACAAAAGTATATATGTATAAATAAAAAGGCTGACACACTTTACAGATGTATAAATTCAGCTTTTTAATGTTAGAGCTAATAAACAAGTCGTCTATGGCCATACTTACGTGACAATCACAAAGCCAGCATGGATTCCATGCAGAGTTGATTTCAGGGGCTAGATGGTAGGTTTGATAGGTAGGTTCTGCCTTTCCTCTGTCTGTGGGATGACCCGGTAGGTGAAGTTAGGTAGAAATGCCTGATATCCACAGTGTAGGCAGCACAGGCTTACATCTTTGGATCTCGTGTCATGTACTGCCTGGTTCCAGATTTGCTACTCCTGGCACTTTACTGCAAGCATAGAACAATTTTTGTGTTGAAATTAAATCCCCTGTAAAATGAGGAAAAGCCTTTGACATTCACTATATGAGCAGTGCTCAGTACTCAGAAATGTCAGCATTTCTGCTCCCTCAAAATTTGCCACAGAGACTTCTGTCCAGTACAGCACCTTAGCAGTTATGCTTTTAATTTTTTTATTTAGCAATACAATAGACTCTTTAAAAGTGAGTTTCATGAGCTACCAGGAGAAAAACATAGGATAACTAGTTGGAAAAGCCTATCAATCTAATGGTCTTTTTAATTACATTTAGCTCCATTCACAGCATTCTTTTCACCGTCTGAAACAAACTCTGTTTAGTTAAAAACATTTTTTCTGAACTTGGAAGTTGTATTCCCAGACCATTCTAGGAGAAAACTGTGCAAATGTGATATTTTTGAAAAGCTAATATGGGTCAGAAAAGCTTTCAGTTTTCCAGTATGTTTGTGAATAAATTCCCTTACCTTTTCCCCCAAATAAAAAGACCAGTTATCTCTGTGGAGGAGACTGTCCACTACAGAAAACTGGATGCCTCATCGCTGATGTAGATTTCAGGACACACAGTACATTGCCTGTAAACTTGAAGCTCAGATGACAGATGGAAACCCGATAAAGTGAATGTGCTGATCACTGCGGAGAGATTAGACTCTGTAATTTGCATCTTGTCTTCCAATAACGTTTGCTCCATTTTTGCCTTCACAATTACCTGAGCTTTAAACACAGGCATTTGAGGCCTGAACTTATATGAACTTTATTTTTTCAAGTGGAATATTTCTGTTTAGCTGGATTTTAATTCTACATCTAACAAAATACAAACACTTCAGGGAAAGTGTGTAGCTGTGCTTTTAAGTTTTTTGTATTTAACATTCTCAAATGTCTCTTTGAGGACCCCACTCTAAACCATATTTCTGGGAAATACCTCCTCTTCCCCAAAGTGCTAGGCCATTTTCTAGCTGGCTAAGCCTGTTCCCTTCGAGACACAGAGAGGATGGGCTTTAGGGTCCTTCTTATGGGGCCACACGCCCCAGGCACTGCAGAGGCAGGTTGACATTAGCTAGCCTGCACAAATATTTGCTTGCATCTTTGCCATTTTCAAATTCTGTATCTCTTGTTTACTCTTCTTTGTCCCTGCTATCGTGTTTCTTTCCTGGCTGTTGCTGTTAGTGTGTAATCTTTCTATTCTGTGTCCTAAACTAAAGCACGTTTGTGGCTCATTGTCTGAAAGACTTTCTTTTAATCAACATAAATACCATTGCTAATGCCTTACATATAACTATAGTATCAATATTGTTCATATGAGGTGCCCACTATGAAACATC
>NW_010129764.1:55845-59529 GCF_000699245.1 Pterocles gutturalis | reverse complement strand
AGGGAAACGCTTTTTCTGCTGGGCATTGCAAGGCCAGTGTGCAGCTGACCTGAAGACTTCGTTTGGTCAGTTCTGTATGTAAAGTTTTGTAGGAGTGGAAGAGGAGGAGGTCGAAGGAGGGGCAGCCATGAAAAGCTGGCTTTCTTTACTTTCACAGTGTTTTCACTGGAGTATTGTGAAATTCCGTTGGGTAGGAGATGATCTTGTCTTTTAGCCTGTGTAAACGGTACTGGGTGTTTGTGGCGTTGTACATGAAAACAGAATATTGCTTGAAATGCTTAAAAAAACTGTTCTGGGATGGTAAAAGTAGGATGTTTACTAGTATGTGCTCTTTAAACAGGTTTCTGTAATTTGTATAAGATCATGTTGAGGAGTTTGCATATTTTCCTCTTCATCATGAACAGAAAAGATTTCATTTCAAACAGTTCTGCTTGCTTGTAAGTTGGAGACATGCACCACCAGTGGGACTGAGACCTTATCCATCTAAGGAGGTTACCAGAGAAAACAGGTTTCAGCTAACTGATCTTATGATCTTGTGATGGATCTTTGGATCCGTTTCTAACTGTGCCTTTAGAGAAAGGTGCAAAAATCCTGAGGAACAACTGCTCAGAGAGGAAGTAGTTGTTTTATCACCCTTATCTCGGGGTCCACTATACTAATCAGCTGAGCCACTGAGTAATTTCCCATACAGTGTGGTGCTCGCACAAGCTCTCTAGCACTACATACAGCTCAAACCTTAAGCCTTTTTTTTTAGTAGCAATTAATGAGATTTATGATCTAGAAATTAAAGTGGTAATGAGCTTTTAGCATAATGAAAAGAGCTTGTAAAGGCAAGAAAAAGCGTTTGTGGGTTTCTGAGTAACATTGCTCCCCAAATAGAGAAGCAGATGTTAGCCTGGGCTGGAATGAGCTGTATTGATTCATTTCATTTTGCACAAGTCTGTTAAAGCACCCATAACCCTTCAGTCATCCAGAAAGATGATGCACTTGTGTTTCCGACTTCATAATCTAGTGTCCTTATCAATAGCTTTATTAATTTGGGGACAATAAATTGGTGTACTCATTTTGGCTTGATTATTTTTTCCTTTTTTTGCATGTGCTTAATGTCTTTTAAAATGTACCAGTACAGAGTGATGTACACTCAATGATTTAGGAGCCTAATAAATAGCTAATGCAGTTTGAATCTGTAGAAAATAATGTCTTTTTTATGTGACTCAAATTATACTTGGAGCGATTTAGGTGAAATTCAGCCTAATTGCTCTAAATTAAAAATAAGTGCAATTGTATTATTTTGATCTTTCCCTCTCTTAGTGAGCGTTAACAAGAGTAATACGGTTTTGAGGAGACAATTAGACTCATTTTTTATGAGTAACCTGGTTGCTTTTTTTTGGTGGTGTGTGACACTTTGCAAGTCTTACGAGTATCCAAGTGTAACAATGAAGGTTCTCTCTGTGTCAAAGACACCTAAGACTATACAAGAGTTTGGAAGGCTTTTAAACTTGGCCTGATAAGCAATTCATGAATACTGTAGCTAGAGTATGCTCCTCACTGTTAGCTGAATTGATGTGTTGAATAGATGTCCAGTTTTTTGGATCTAAATTGAAAGTAAATTTCATTTGTGGCAGAAGAGGGAAGAAAACATCGTTCCGCAGAAGAGACTTTGTTTCTGAAATGATTTTCTTTCTTTTAACATATACAGAACATTCATCTATTTGAAGTCTGGCTCCCAAATATAACAGGTTTTATCTCGGAGGCATGAAAAAACATGGTAATTAAAAAAAACAAACATAAAAAAATGAACAACCAAAACAAAATATATTTTAAACTCTTTCCAAGTGTTTTGAGTTGTTTGGGCATAGGCGGTACCTACATTTGGGGTCTAATGGAGAGTCAGGGATATTTAGAGTATATATTTTCTTTTTCTCTGATTTTGTTTTATGAGCATAATTTGAACATACCTCATTAAACAAACATATATTCTAACATGTTCCTTTTGCATTTCATGGCTGTAGCTTATCGCTCTTCATGTTACTTTGCTCACTACTCTATTGTCTTCTTAAAAAGTTGCAAAAGTTTGAAAAACATAAAAAGTCTTGCTTTCACCAAACAACTTTGAGAGCGAGAGTTTTCAAAGGTGTCGGTATAAGGAAAATGCCCAATTTGCATTATATGTCTAAGGGATTTTTGAGATTAACTTCCTTATTCAGCTTTGAAAATCCTGCCTTGAAGGATCCTGCCAATCTCGTAACTCAGTATGAGGAAGAGGAAGAAGGCCATATTGCCATGTCCAGGGTATGAATGGTACCTAGATCGTCAGAGTGGTTGAGTACGCTGCCCTGGCTATTAGAACAGATCTTGCAGAATTGTCCTGCTCTCAAAGCCACTGAGAAGAATGCTTAGCAGGCAGCTGGGAGGCTTAACAGCACAGCACGGTTTTTTGCTCCTAAACCCCTGGCCGAGGCTGATCACTCAGTGAATGTGGGGCTCCCTATCTAATGCAATTGGGGATGTGCTTATAAGTAGCTAATTTTTTAATGTACTGGGCAGAGGTGGCTCTCTTGACAGCATATATGTGGAAACTGTCTCCGTAACCTGAAGTTATGCAATTTTTGATCTATCTCACAAGTAAAAGAAAGTGTCCCTTCGAAGGAAGCCTGTGCTGCAAGCCTGCCTGAGAAGCTACTTGTGAAAATAAGGTTTTCAGGAAGGGAAGGGGGGTGGGAATAAAGACTAACTCTTCCAAAGGGGTTTACAAAAGAGATACAGTGCACCATATTATCTAACAAGCTCTGCCTTTTCACTTGGGGAGACAGACATTAAGGTGCATTAGTCCTATCATTTGTATGTCTGTAAATATCAATAAAGTATGTTATTTGGCATTCACATTTACACAATGAAGGATGAGGACTATCTTTTTCAGGAAATTTCACAGAGCCATTCACAAACAAAAGCTCAGTAATTTAATCTTTCAAAAGCTCAATAATGCTAAGTTCAAAATTGCAGGTTTTAAACTAATGTACCTGATAAGTAATGATGACAGAATTTAAAAGGTCCATTATTTGGTAATCTAATATTCCCAATCCCAGTTATCTGTCAAAGAGAATACTCTCCCTTAAACAGCGCTAATGTGTTCACATCTACATTAATCTCTTTGGGAGAAAAGAAGCATTCTTTACGGGCTTTATCTGTTTCCAAATGTCTGACTCCACAAGGAGCCATTTCGCACTGCTGATGAGGCTATGTAAATGACTCAAATGTCTTTGTATGATAGGTGCGATTTCTTGCGGATACACGCGATACCGTATCACCGAGAGGCACTCCCTGGCCAGCCAGCCGTCAGTGTTCGTTTACATGCTGTGCCTGGTGCCTTTGAATCCTCTGCTGCTTCTCCACTCCAAAACAAACATCCTGCTTAGGGGTTTGCTCCTCACCTGCTTTTCTTGCACGATATGCCGCTTTTCTGAGCAGCGCAACTCTCTTCATCTGTTGTGTCATCTCCCATCCGTCCTCCAAAGGGTCCCCAGACTGTGGTGTCGGTGCGACAAGATTCAGAAGGGGAGAGCTTAAAAGAATTGTGCCTCTCCTTTCTGTGAAATTATATAGGATAACGCACAGGAGAGTTGGGATCAGGTATAACACATCTGCCCGTGGACTCTGAATTCACACAGGGGTCCATAGGGTGGT
>NW_010129764.1:55012-55814 GCF_000699245.1 Pterocles gutturalis | reverse complement strand
GGAAATGAAGTCACTGGATGTTTTCCTTTGTCTTGCAGGCAAGGCTCCTTCCTCCCAGCTTACCTGCTCTATAAATTTCTCAGCTCGCAGTTCAACTCTTTAAATCTCATTATTAGAGAAGATTTCACCCTCAAGTGAGCCTGACTCTGCCCTGCTCCATTCTGACTTCAGGCTGTTACAGGACTTTCAAAAGTGTGTGTGCAATAGAATAAAGGCAGTCACTACTTCAGGAATATTGTAGATTTTCCTGGCTGTATTTTTCAAATGGTAGTTCAAGTAGAACATAGATAAATATACACAGAATTCTTTGTATTTCTTATGCCTTACTCTTATCTTGATTTTCAGAACTTAATGACAAACACCACAAAGTGATCTAGAAGGAAACTTTTCTGAATCATTACTTATATCAGTATAAAAACTTCATTTGCAATGCTGCCTGGAGCAGTGAGACAATGCAATTTCTCTCTGGATCCTATGGAGCAGCATGTAAATACAGTTGGCATAGTGCTGTAAAAGCATAGTGCTGTTGACTCAAAGTTTTTTTGTACAATTCAAATGAAATTATAAATTGTCAAAATTGTGATATTGTTGAGAAAATTTAGTTGTTTACAATGTCTGTAGGCTATTAGTTTGGGCAAGTAGTTAAATGGAAGTGCTTCTAAAAAAAAAACCTGTCCTGAGTCAGGAAAGAAAGTCTCATGTTCACATGTGAAAGCAGCTCTGTTTAAATTTAAAGAGTGAAACAAAAGGTCTGGTTCAAGGTTTAGTAGCTATCTGTGCTTAATGGAGATAGTGCTATGAA
>NW_010129764.1:0-54994 GCF_000699245.1 Pterocles gutturalis | reverse complement strand
AAGAAATTATTAAATTGCATATTAAAATCGTTAAAAGAATTTGTCACATTCAATATAATTAGATATTCTGAATGCAGTGTCTGAACTAAATAGACATGATATACTTGTGTACGTAAAACCCACCAAGAGCATTACTTTCTAGGTGTAATTTTGCAGCTTTGGGGATTTTCTTCTGTTATTCTTGGAGAAAAGGAAAAAGAAAAAGGTCTATTTCTAGGAGTTTCAGAACAGCATTACCCTAGGAGAATGTCATATAAAATGTATCACCAGGAAAGCTGAGAGTTGTCTCTGTCTCAATTCTATGGTGAGACAGCAACAAAACTGATTTCTTATAGCAGATGGGTGAAAAAAAGTTCGTCACACACGGCTATTTCAAAGCAACGTGCCACCACTGCTCACAGAGCAGAATGTCTTACTAGCACCTGCTGAGAGCAGGGAGCGGCATTTGCTGCTGATGCGGATGCTGCCTATGCAAACTGGGCCTAAGAATCCAGTAAATACCAGTTGGTCAAAGAACAGGATTTATTTCATTTAGGAAAATCATCATGATGGGGAAATTAACACAGCCATTTCTGTGAGACATAGGTTACCCTCTGAAAGATAAATTTACTGTGGAAAACAATGCCTCCACATAGATACTATGCCATACATTCAATACCTGGCTTGAGACTAACAAGCAGTTATCAGCAAGCTCCAGGAAAGCTTTGAAGCAAGTGTTTAAATCTGCATTCATATTGTTTTGTTGAATCATGGCAAGGGCGGCATGATATTAGCATGACATGTGTAACCTTTGTGGAAACATTCAGCTTATGCGTACACGTGCTTACCCCAGGTGCGATGCCCTGCCAGCCAGCCTCAGCATCTGCTGCAACTGAATGCACAAAAGGCACAAATAGAAACTTAAGAAATGTTTACATTTTACTCCTGTTTTTCCTCTATGAAAGCCTACGGGGCAGGCTGGCCCTTTTCATCCCATGTGACACATTTGGCATTTGTTTGGTGATGGTTTGAAAGGTTTTGAAAGATTGCAATATATTTTACCTGCAGCTGTGTGGTTCAGAATGTTTGTCATTTTCACCAAAGTCATCTCAGTGCCATGCCTTACGTGGGAAGATCAAATCCTGTGTACGTGCCACTGAACTAGGAGAATGTGCAGAATATTCTTTGTGTTTCTCTGTTTTACTTTGACCCTTCAAAACCAGGGAGTGCTCAGTTTCCACCTGATATATTGTATCTGATTGCCACAGATAAATTAATCTTTATCTCCAAACAGAGATCTTTTCTGCTCACATGAAAGCATCTTCCCAGATTATGTTTAAACTGCGTGTTGAAGAACCTTTGCAATATCAGTAATTAAAAGTAAATGGGTCAGGGGGTTTGTTAGGTGCTTTTCTGTATTTCTAGGTAGTTCCCTTTCAATTCCAAACACTATCTAACAATTAATTTCTGCCTTTAATTACTTCTTTAGTATCTCAGCTTTTCCTTTCTTTCATTGTCTCACTACTCCTTTGGGTGCTTTTAAAAAGCTTTCCTCAGTATGTTTAGGTGGATTCATTCTGCTATTAAATATCAGACTTTGCTCCATTTGGTTCAGCTAGACATCAACTCAAGGGTACAGATTTTTTCATTTTTTAGGCTGGTCTTTCTGTCCTTCTAACACATGACAGCCAGTATCCACAACTCAATCAAAAACCTGTTTCTGGTCTGCCTTAAAAAGTCAGGATTTCTCCTCAGGCTTGTGGATTTCCCCCCTTCCTTTCTCTTTTCCTTTGAATTTGCTCTACAGGTCTTTAGCTCCAGCTAGTGGCTTACTCCAAAATGCAAATTTTGTCCAGTGCCTTAAAAGAAAGTAGAAAGGTGGGGTTTAGTTGTAATTCTTACAGTGTTCTGAAGTGTGTCTTGAGAGGGAGAATTATTCAGAGGCATTAGTCCTTCCTGGCTAATTTAAGTTAACCCACAAATTCTTTATAGTGGAATAAATATACTCCTTTTTCAGATTACAAGCTCCTGTGTTATCGCATTGGGCCAAATTCTGCCCTCAAGTGTAGACTTGTATAGCTCTTCTGGACTTCAAAGGGAGCGGCACACATGTGTCTTAAAGCAAAAAAACAGACGTTTTATCAAATAAAAAGGTTTACCTTAGCTCCTACTTTGACTCTGCACCCTTGTTATTGAGAGTCGGTGTAGCCTTTGCACCATGTACAGAAACAAAACTAGAAGGCCTTTATTTTTAAGTAGGGTTTGAGATTTGCACCCACCGTTGGTGGGATCCCTTTTCTCTTGGTACTTTGTAGTGCACATAGGTCTCTTCTGGGTCTGGGAGCCCCTGCTCAGACTGGACACTGCGGTGACCAAAGACCCACTTGGCAAACTGTCCCCTGGAGGAGCACATGAAGGAAGATCTTGGACGTGCCACTGGAAAGAAGGGTGAGTGTCCCTGCTGAAAATCTCTCTTAGGTGGCTTTAGGCTGTGGTTCTGCAGGTGTATCTGTGTCCTGCTTCGGTAAATCTGCAGTCACAGGCAGGGAGTGTTTGAGAGAATCTGAGTAGTGGGGCAGAGGGAAGCAGGTTGTTTCCCTGTGAGGAGATAAATAAGTTTTTCTGGTGACAAATGATTGTGTCTTAATTCAGTTAATCCACACAGACTGCCCTGATCTTCAGAATGTTAATTTTAAATGGTAAAAACAAAATGCAGTTTAAATTCATAGTATCCCATGCATCACTTTCTTCTCGTTTTTCAGCTGGAAGTTTCATTGTTAAGTGGAGGTAAAATAGGTATAATTTAAAACTTTCTTTTCCCTCACCCCCCGCCACCACCCCCAGAAGTAGTACATCTATCCATACTCTGTGGGATGAAAGCACATAGGCAGACACAAGTCAAGCTTTGTTGTGTGACTCTTGGCGTTGGCACCAATACAGATATGGCTGCCTTGGCAGCACTAGAGGAAACCCATTTGAATTCTACAATCCTCTTGTTTAAACCCAAAGACTCAAATGTCTGTTGTTTGTTCAAAGACTTTTATTGTTTCCATTTCATTACTTGAGTGAACTGGATACTGGGGCAGGTGTGTCTACAGTCTGTTCATATTTACTGTCCACCTAAGATAGCAGATAACACGATAATGCATTCCTGGGTTTCACAAACTTTGTCACTTCTACCATAAAACCCTGGCACCTTGTGTAAATAAATATATCTGGAATATAGTAAATTCAATCCAGGTCTCACTCCAAGGGCAGCAATCTGTTCCTGAAGGCCTAACCTTCCTCATCAGTCAGAAATTGTGCTAGTCCTACACCGTTGGTTCATTCCTTTCCTGAAGGTGAGAAAAGCACCAGAGTACATTAAGAGATTTTATGTCAACAGCTCAAATGTAGCTTCTGCCATAGCTGAAGCCTGCAAACTAAATAACATATATACTGTGCAATGCAGAGAATACCTGTACGTGTTCTGCTCTGATGCAAATACAGCTGTATCTCTGCTTTGTCTGTTTATATACCTATGCACAAACTCACATATATGCACAATTTATGTGTGTGTATATGTATTTATATAAAAAAGTATGCATCTGCATGCAGTCTTCCACCAGTTTGTTGGATTCCTTATCTCTCACTAGCACTTTAATTTACTTCCAATATAAATGTTCAGAGAGTGGCAGAACAAGTAGAATTGTTAAGCGCTTCCCAAGGTTCTGTTGTCAGTGAGTGCAACATTATACCAAGTCAAAAAAATAACACATTATAGTGCCGTTATTTTCTACAGAGTACACCAACAACACCCTTGGGACCCATGCATAAGTCTATTGATCTACTAGGTCAGGGACCTTAAAATATTTGAAATTGTTCCTTAGGAAAATAAAATAACCCACACTTTTTTTGAATTACTGAGGTCCTTCAAAGTCCGTATAAAGTATTGCGCAAGGAGACAAAGCTATTTTACCAGGCAGGCAGATATTCCAAATTACTGGTTCTTAACAAGCATGGTAATACATCAGTCAAAAGCAATAAATTTAAACTTAATGAAATCTCAATTTGCCTACAGTGCATTTCACTTTGACATTTTCTACATTGCCACGGTGCTTTGATAAAGTTTTTTAAAATGCAAAGAAAGTGTCTGTAAGGCTAAAGAGCAGACTTGGTGCCATTGTGCCCAATGGAACATTACAGTACTTAAGTTCCATCACTATATGCCCTGTGGCAGACTAAGCCTGAGTGCTAACATAGGTTCAGTTTTCATTATCATCATGTGATTATCCATTTTACTGCATTTAACTGATAATACAACTACCAGCTCACCTTAAAAGAATTAGCTTGGAGGTTTCATTGCTTTCCAAATGGAATTCATTTGACAAACAAATGACAATTAGCCCAGTCTCCCTGTTCTGTGTCAGGATGGTTTTTGATTGAACCTAGACCAATTTACAATTTTTAAATGAGTTTAGACATTTACATTTAAAATGTCTAGAGGAAATTAGCCTTGGGACATCTAACAGCCAAAATGCTTTTTGAAGTTGATTATTATTTGATCTAGTACCCTCTACCTGTACATTTTGTTCTGACTTCAAAGTTTTGGAATGAAAATGCCACCTACACCTCAAAGCGTAGGGAAAAACTTAAAAGCAGTTTTACTCATTATGTTATGCAAAGAAACCTATATTTTAATATTCGTTTAATATGGTTAGTTAGCTTTAATGACACCAGTTTGACAGTGTCATAGTTTTTGAATATAAGACATTGATTGAAGTTTCCTGTGCTTGCCGATTTTTTTTTTTTGTAGACCGAAAGAATATCTTTTGAAGGTGAGATTCATGTGCCCCACACTACCGTTCTGCCACAGATAGAAATGTAATCATTTACAGATGAATGCATGTCTTTGTACAGAGTCAAAAATATGTTGTCATTTCTATATTATTCTGTGTGTCAGAATCTTTATTGATGTTTGTTTTGCTGCATACCAAATTTATTTATATTGGTCTTAAACGAGGAGGGTCTCATTATGAAAAAAGGGCTGTCAGTAATTCCATTATAAATATGCAGGCTCAGATAACACAGTCATGAAAATTGGGCTGAAATTAGGCACATGGTATCTCAGCCTTGAGGTAATTTGGATCATAGTATTTTTATTTTGTATTATTAATTTATGCATTTTTGTAAAGTTAGAGAACTGTACATTTGGCCACTCTAAAATTATGACCATAAAAATAAGTTCTGTTGCTTTTCTGGGTTCTGAGTCCTTAAAGCTCCACTCAAAGCCTATGGGAGTCTTATTACTTTCAGAAATAGGTCTGTTTTATTTTAACAAAATCACTATTTGGCTTTCAAGCAGTAATGATCACCTGGGAAGTATTTTTAAAAAACATTTCATGACTTTCTGATATATGTACTTTGTATGAGCATACAATGTTATCCACAAAGTATGCTCTTCTATCATGAATAAATTTAATTTTCTTATAACAGTTCATACAAACCCTACTCAAGAGGGTTTTAAGCTTCTGAGGCCTTAAGTATCCAAATACAGCTGAAAGCAAACGAGATTTTTGGGACAAGCTCTGTTGGAAACCGAAGTCTCAATGTTTTCTCATCCCATGGTTACCTTTGCAGAATCAAAGGAACCAAATTTTCTTGAGGAGTGAAAAAATCTTGTCTGATCATACCACTATTGCCTAACTTTCAAGTAAGGTCAGCTCCTATGGGTGTCTACGTGATACCAGTTACTGGTGTTCAAATAAGTCTGCTTTATTACCTGCGAAGAATACTAGTTTTTGACAGTCTTCAGCTCATGTCCAGGCTCAACTGGAATCCATAGGTTAGGTGTTTTTCCACCTTTATTACCTGAGAGAATTGACCCAGTAAACCTAAATGTCAAGCCAGATCTGTACAAATGTAGTGGGGGCTGATGATTTTAGAGGAAGCAAGATGATGGTGACGCCTTACTCTTACCTACTTAGAGCAGCCTCCTCAAAATAAGGTGATGATGGGATCACTTTCTTTGACAGTCATGGCAAAGTGTCCTTCCCTCTTGGCACAGGGATTTAGGATAAACTCATGCCTTTTCTGCCAACCCCAGAGGCTCACAGCTTGGCTTAACTGGTTTTATGTATTCCCACCACAAGGCATGGAAGTCTGCTTCTGCTCTGGATGTGAAGCCTAAATGCCTAGTTTAGATTTCCAAATTTTGCTGTGAGGGCTCAGTAGAAAGTAACTGCGTGGATCTTAGGCAATTTGGTAACTACTGGACTTGAATCTCAGTCTTCTTTTGGTCCTTGGGGATGTCAAAAATGTTTGGCCTGAAAAATTTCCTTACATGATAATTTCTTAGAAACAGAGAAAATGTAAATCAAGTCATGACCTAGGAAGTGCCCTTGGACAGACTGTGTCAAGCCTGCAATGACAGGGACTTGAGGAAATTTCAGCAGATCCACGTCTGTCTCAAAATGGATCATTACAATCAGAACAAGGTGATGCTGCCACAGTCTTTCAGAAATCGTTATTTATGTATTTTTCGTGTCTGCTGTATGCTAAAACATGTGCAAGTGTGATAAATACACTTCAAGTGTGTTTGTTGAGCAAACAACAGTGACCAGCTCTCCTGGGAAATCTTTAACTGTTAAATTCAAAATCTGTAATTTTATACAGCCCAAAAAAGCACATCTTTAAAAGTAGGTACTAAAATCTTCAAGTAGGCAAGTGTGAGTCTATAAGCAGGGGTGGAAGTGCAGTGGGTGGACTGAAGGCACTGTAAAATTAGAATGAGTAATCCCTCCAGTGTCATCTTTTAGAAAAATACTGGTTTTGTTTTCCAACCAAGAGAACAACACTTGGGTTCCATACTTGGGAAGCTCTTTTGCTATTAGTACCTGCAATGAATGCGGATAAATTTTGACAATTTCTTCTCAACAACTCAGAGAATTTAAGGCTGGTTTTCAATTTGTTTTCTGTTTACATAAAAATATGGATGTGAAGAAATGGCGTGCGTGGTAGTGTTCCTTCTCTGGCAGCTACAGGACGTAGCCACCTGAGCATGAAATACTCTTGTCTTCAGGGATTCCTCCTCTCATTGCTCACCCGTGTGATACAGGTATTTGGAGAATGAAGGAATGAGAGGGGGGAGAGGCTGAAAATATGTAGATCTAAACATGCTACTGTAGAAAGAAAAGGCAGTATTTTTAGAAGGAAAAAAAATGGTGGACATCCAAAGCATGGAGCTCATTGAATTCCATGCTCCAAGGCAACTTTCTCTAACTCCCTGCGTCAGTCTGACTTCACCCAAGAGCACACAACTCGCCGAGAGAGATGGAAAGAGCAGGATGACTTAGTATTTCTAGAAAAAGTTGGGTTTCATTTATTATTTATAAATTTCATTTTGTACATATCTTAGGGGACATTAAGAGATTAGTAGTCATGCAGTTTGTTCTGAGCATTAATGCTAATCCTCAAAGATAGGTGAAGGGTAATTTCATTAGTTTTTATAAAGGTTTGGAATAAAACTAACCATTCAGTCAACAGTTTGAAAGGAGACGTTTAGTACTGTGCTCTCCGCTCTCCCAGCAGGCTCTGCCTCTCACAGGAATGTGTCAGCACAGACTGGCATCTTGGCAATAAGGGCACATTCCTCAGACGTTGTTTTATGTAAAATAGGTGGGTCCCTCTTTCCTAAATATGTCATATTAAAATCATTGTCTCTGGCATGACATACAGTAGTTCAGGAAGGAAAGCTAATCTAGGACATAAAAGGATACAGACTATTGATGCCAAAATCAGCAATTACATTGTATGAGATCTCATGAATAATTCCTGAGCTGTGATTTAACATTAATCTGAGTGTTTAGTACAAAGCTGGGCCGACACCAATAAAATGCTGACTGATTTGTTTTAAAATAGTGCTCCTTCAGGCTTCACTACACTGCTTTGAAATTAATGCTTTTAGGTAATACCTCAACTTTGCCTCTGTAAAACCCAGACAGATGCACTCATGTGACTGCATGCTCAAATCTACCTTTTTTTCCCTTCATTTTGGGCTGAAACGTTGTTCCAAGTGCAGTATTTAATACTAGCCATGATCTGGGCAAGTGGACTTCGTAACACAGAGCTTTTCTTCCCAGGAAGAACCTTATCTAAACAAGACTCCTTAGTACTGGATGGTGATGTTTGTTACACATGTATTTCAGGTGTAAATGACTGTGTGTGATGAAGCAAGCAGGAGATTACCCAACCAAACACAGGAGAGTTTAGTGTGTTACAATTGCTTCTGCATCATTAAGTGATGCTGCTTTCCAATGAACATCAAAAGACAATGGAAGAATAGGTGAGTGAAACAGCGGTGACTGTATCAGGAGACACCATACATTTATTCTGAAGCACTGCCACCAGTGTCCAGGGAATGCTGTACTTACAAGCATCTTCCATCTCAGTCACAGCTTCTGCCTCTATAATAATACTTTTGCCACTTAATAATGGTAAAGCACTAACTGAATGCAGTAATTTCATCCATTAGCGTCACACGTCTTTTCAATAGAAACCCTCAGCCTGTAGTGCTCACACGTATCTCCTCTATGCTTTTTTTTTTTAGTTAAGAAAAAGGATTGTTCTGTACAGAGCCAGAGCTGGCTTTAGCGTGGTTGTTCTGCAATGGCTACAGAGCAGTTGTGTTATATGAGTCTATCTGTAAGAAATCATGGTATATGTCTTTCCTAAACATTCCAGTGAAAAGCTGTTTCTTCAAAACACCTATCGCAAACCAGCAGTCATTTCTGGGCAAGTCAGCAATCTCAATAATAAGTGACACTAACTCACTCTTACCTTTCTCATACCTACTTGCTATCAAGTACAATCTGTACAGCAAAAGGATAAGGAACATATGTTCTCCATGGCTATGCTGGATTGTTCCAGAAGTAATGAACTTGATGTGTAGCTCTGTGTTCTGTATAGCTATATTTGTCAGGAAAATAGCAATATGTTAGGATGCTGGGGGGATTGTTGAATAATTTTTTTTTTCCAAAAAACCAAGCAAGGCAAGCATCTCTGAGATGCAATTTCTGTTTCAGTTCTGCACTCTGATGAGCGTTACATCTCATGAAGTTCCACAGTGTGGAGATCATGAATCACCAAACCAGCCCTGGCACTGTCAGCTGAGTGAATGCAGTGGAACTGGATTAAAACAAGGTGGGCTGCAGCCTTCTGAAATCAAAAGGAGAATTTTTTACAAATGCCGTAATGAATGCTCTCACATTGCAATGTTTTACATTGTATGGCACTTAAAAAATAACCCAGTGTCAACGCTAAAACAACTTTGGCTTGAATAGACCACACAAAATATGACGCTCTTTACAAAGAGGGGGATGTCCAACTCAAAGCACTTTCCAGCACTGTGCACCAGCAACTGTGGGTGGATTGTCTCATTTTTGCCTTCAGATTCTAGTTGTGCTCAAGGATTAATAACAGTAAGGAACAGGATGTTTGTCTGAATGTCTTGTTTCTTCATATATTTGTTTATAGAACTGCCTGGACATGACTGAGTACCCTGGAACTAATAGTGTGTAGAGGTATTAATTCAGTCTCCCCATTCCTAATATCAATATTTACATACTATGCACAGTGGTTTGAATTTCTATTGATACACTAACCTACTCTGTCTTGTCTGATCACCACAGCAGGAGGGAAGGACAATAAAATGAAGCAGGAATATAAAACAATCTGCTAGCTGAAGAGCCAGAAGACTGAGGAGCGCTCTGAATAGCGTAGGAGAGAAACTATTTCCACTCAGTAGCTATTGATTAAGATAGAATGGAAGTGATGTACTGTGAGGGAGGAGACAGGTAATTCTATGAGATAGCATCCTGGCTAAGAGAACATTTGCTGCCCTTCACCTGCAGTGTTTGTTCACTGTTCCCTCACTGTCTGCACAAGAATTAGAGTAGCAGCTGAGGATAAAGCTTCAGCCCCAAAAGGAGGTGGTTTTCTTGCTTTACTTCTTTGAAGCTTTATTTCCAGTTTTGTAACCCAATGCTTCACCCTTTAATGGAGCATCCCTTTTTTTTGGCACATTCAAGAATGAGCATGGGGCTGAACTGAGCTGACAGACGTAGTGCACTCTGTTCTTGCACATCCATTTCCAGGTGACCTGACTTGCTCAGAGTGCTTCAGGGCTCTCAAGAGCTCCAGCATATGATGTTCACCAAGCTGGATGCTACACCAGCAGAGATTAATCTCCTTGATTGCCTTTGTACTAGCAAATGAGAGTTTGGGACAAGATGGGTTAGCAGTGGGCATGCTCGTGATATGGATGGGTTTGAAAGTAATTACCCTTCTTGGCAATAATACAACTATAGGGCAAGGACTGGAGTTCATGGGTTTTTTAAGGTCTTCTCAGAGCTGTTCATGGGACCAGCTCCCAAGATCCCTCCCTCTCTTTTTATATAATTCTTAGGTACCATTATTTTTTTCCTCATTCTTGACTCATGACACAGAACAGCCTCAGGACTACTACAGGTTTTATCTCTTGATAAAATTCCTTGGAGTTCTGTTACATTATAAGTGTCATAATAAAGAATATCCCAAATATATCACCTATTACCAGTGGCATACCCTGGCATTTGGGACTATGCCAGCACTAATAATTATACCATGTGATCCTCACAGATATGCAAGGACAAGCTGTCTAATCCAGGAGAGGAAGGAGAAAAGCATATAGTTGTCAATACTTAGCCTTAAAATTATTTATACATTTAAAGTGTGTAGTAGAAATATTGGTAGTTGAGTAAATGCAGTGACTGTTACCAGGGAAAAGTACAGACATAAAAATTAATGAACAAATGCATGTTTGTAGTTTGCAAAATGAAAGAATATATGGTGTCAGAAGAGGTTTTATCTTCTGTATATATTTTTTAAAAATGTAATAAATACAAAGCAAATAGCATGGGTTTATCCAAGGGAATATTGAAATCCATTAGGAATGCACTTGGAGTAATCTGATTCAACAAGTCAGTATTATTTCTCTCAAAAACGTAATATTGGTACTACATTGTGCGAGATGAAGGTTAGATTACATTTCTTGCCAGTGCAATAATTCCCACATCATAAATTCTGATGAAATTATATCAATATAGAAAGCAAATGGATGTCTGACCCACCATCGTTTTCTAGTTCTCAGATGTAGAAGCTGACATACAAGTAAATCCCCAGCTGCTTTGTGCAATACTATTACAACAGTGCCATTGCCTGGGAACTGTTATTAGCTATCTTGACCAGAAGCGGCTGTTAGAGTTTGTGGTTTCTGCTCTGAATATTAAACTTTGGCATACAAGAGTCCTTATTGTGGGGAGCCCTTGGAAATGGTAATACTAAATTGCTTTATATTTGCAGGATTTGATTGCTTCAGATGATACAGGTCTAGCTGGTGGGCCTCTCTTACTGCTTGTATTTCCAGATTATAAATCATTCCATTGACAGGGTATCTGCCATAACCAGTTCTCAGTTTCCGTAGTATCCTTCTTTATATTACAGCTGGCAAATAGTCTTCTGGGCCATGCACTCTTTGCATAACTTACAAGAATAAAGGCAAAATTGAAGCTTTTATATATATCCTAATTTTTACATCAAATGTCAGTGAATATGTGAACCTAAGGTATGGGGTACAGGTTTGGAAAGAGCGCGTGCTATTTTCCCAGTTATGTTGCATTTTAATAGCCATTTTATGATCAAGCTCCAGTATTAGTGGCTGGACTTGAAGAACTCTGTCAATGGCCAAAAATGCTTAGGGTAAAATAAACCCGAAGTATTGTTAATAGTGCAGTTCTTGACATCATAAAGCCTTTCAGAGGAATAAAAGCTTACAGTTGATCTTGTAGGTCAGCTTGGGGTAAAAAGTTTGGGCAGTGTTTAAAGTCTGTGACAGAAAGACTTACATTCATTTAGGACATTCTGTTAAAGCAGCATAACAATATTCTCAGAAACAGAGAGGAAAATCATTAGAATTATGCTTCTCTGGTCCTTGAAGAACAGTGGTGTTAAATTGGAAAAAATAATCAAAAAGAATTATTGTTCATGATCTTATAGTTAAAATTTAGACTATAAACTATTAAATACAATTTCACAGTTTTTAATCATTGTTAATGCACAGTCTTGGATAACTCTTTGCTGTCCCATTATGTCTTTGTGGGATTAAGACCTTAAGGTCTTTAAGAATGCAGATGAGATTTTGAAACTTCCCAAGTTTGGGGTTTTTTATTTTTCCAAATGTTCCTCATTAACCTGTCAGACAATTTCAGGAAGTTGCTGAATACTAAATTATTGATTATATCAGAAATATCCTGATTGGTTTCCAGGAAGTCATGGTAACAATGATGTAATAATTAAACAGAGAAGTATTTGGGTGTAAAACAGACAAGTAATGTTAAACAGAAAGATTTTAATTAAATTTTCAAAAGTGGTTTTTTTTACCAAACATTTCCAGTGAAAATGGAGGGGATTTTTTAAATGAAAACATGATTCGGAGAATATTTTTACTTTTCAAAAATTGTGTATGAAATTCGGAAAATAATTTTAAATTATAAGCAACTTTTTCACAAGAAAAACTTCAGGTTTTCTTTGGGAACTGAACTGAAATTATTTTTCTATGAAAATATTTGCTTTTAAGGAGAAAACACACTATCATCAAGACTACATTTTGAAGAAAATCAAACATTGATTAGCCCTATAAAGTAAAACATCAATGTTCTCTACTTGCAAATAATCATTTACTTTCAAAGAAAGTTTAAAATGTATTTGAAATACATTGTGTCCTAGAGCACTCAAATGCAGACACAGTAGGAATCTGACTCATCAGAGATTTTTCACTGTGTGCTGATTCTGTGACGGAAAAACCGAAGGGGGAAAAATCATTCATCTGCACAGCCCATAATTCAGCACACAAACCTCGCTGCACTCTTCCCAAATCTCAGCAAAGATTTAATAGTGAAATACTGTAGCAGAGTCTCATGTTACCAGGATTTATTGTTTTCCGAGATATACTACAGAGCATTGACTAGAATGCCAAGAAGTTCAATTAGAAATAAGAGAAAGAAAAGTACACCTGTTAGTTTTGAGGAAAAGCATATTTGGGGATTCAGTTGGCTTTTCAGTGTGCTTATGTCTTGGGGAATTCTGTAATTCCTCTCTGCTCTTTAATAGGTAATGTTGACCCAAGACAAGTTAATGTTCTATTGGTATCAGAAAGCTCAAGCTGGTGCTGATTTTGACAATGTGATAAAGGGCTCGCTAAGCACAAGTAGTTTGTAGAGGAGGCAGGTTTTCTCATGTGTTAGAGCTGTGCTTGTCTGTCTGCTACATCTGGGATGCATACCTCAGTGTGTCACCTACTTCTTTTCACAAAATAATATGTGCCTGATCTTGCAGCCGTTACTGGTATGAATTTGTACATGCCTAATGCAGGGCCATTCAATCAGTAAAAGCTCTTTGCCAGCAGTGGCCAGCAAGGCTACTATTTCATCCTGAAACTCATCCCTGTGTAGCAGGTCAGCGTTAGGCACAGTGCTAACACCTCCACCGGTCTTCAGCTCGCACTGGAGTTGCACGGTGCTGGTACTCGCTGCGATGTAGCTCTCCAGCAACTCACAGTATCCATTGATCAGCAAAGTTGCATCTGTCCCTTCACTTTTACTTGAGGGGAAGCTGGAAATTGCCTGTATCATCCACCTGAGAATTTACACACTGCAGCATCACTAACAGCTGTAGATAGAGATGCAACATTTCTTACGGTACGAGTATCATTATGTATCCTATGAGATGTGAATGCCATGCTATGTTAGACGGAGATTGCCTCATTCATGAAAGAGTAAGGGACTGTGGCAGTGTAAAGCTAAAATTACTTGTGGCAGTTTCTTATCCAAATTGAGATTTTTTTCCCTGGACTCCTTGACCCAGCTATTTGCTTATTCCATCACTGCTGAAGATGTTAAATGTACAGCATAACAGTCTGCCTTATATAAATGATGGTTATTTTCCAGAAGCTGACTATGCAGTGGACAAAGTACAGGGGCGATGAGGTAGACTTCTTTATTGCAGAAAATTTGCTGAATCCATTTCTGCTGAGACAGATTTCTGTGTGTGGCTGGTATATCAATTTATTTTGGATCCTTTCTGGATTCACAGAGCAATCATAAGAGATACAGAGGGAGAATCTAGGCTATCTCAACAGTCAGGAATAACAACACTGGATGTGATACTGCAGCTAAATGTTACCGTAGCAGCTACCTCTTTTTAATCAATTGCCCCAAAAACTTTTCACATAAGGAGGATGTGGGATTGGGAGAGGATAAATAAAGAATATGTGTACCCCCTTAGGCATTTATTGGAGACCTTTAAATCAGTGACTGGTGAGAAATCCCATCCCAGTTGGCTAGGGAGCATGGGAAAATGTATAGAATTTTGAATTCTTTAGACACTTGGGAAAACATAAATTATATCCTCAAGGAGATCCAAAGTAAAAATGGACAGGGACTGTGCTGCAAACAAAAGCTTAAGTCCTTTTGGAATTGTTAACCGGTTTCAACTGGTTTATTGTTGCCAGTTTTGTCATCTGAAAACAAGAGCTACAGAGTTTCCTAAAACTTGTTCATGATTTTTCATTCCTAACTGGAGGCTTCTTGCAGGAACCTGATTTCCAGAGAAATGGACATTCAGCGTTTTCTCCTTACAGAACACCCTCAAATTAGTACTCACTAAACAGAAAAGGCTGTTTATGTGCATTTAATATTTATTCAATTTTCTGGAGCTATATGGATAAAAGACTGCCTATAAGTTGAAAACATTACTACCGTTCTTCATAGACTGTCACTGGAGAGACGCATGCCAGGAGAAAAAATACACCCTCTAAAAAGCCTTTTGATTTTTCAATAGAAAATCCTGTGCATTTTACTTGTAATTGAGTTGCTCCATCCCCAGATCCAAAGCACTTTTTCCCCAGAGCTTTGACCCTGCCATGCTCTTGTTTTGATACTCTAGGAGCATACCAGCAGCTTTGGCAGGCAATGGAGAGCACAAAGTCCTGCCTAGGACTCACGGACACTTGGATCCTTGTATTTCCATCCATCGCCAGTCATAGCTATGGTGAGTTGTCATTAGGTAAACTTGAAACCCTGCACTGTCTGTGGCTTATTTTATAAGATGCATTTTTAAAAATGTGTGGAATACTGCTTTTCCAGACATCCTAGCGGTTTAGAGGAGCAGCAAATTTTGTGCTTTACATCTGGTTAAGTGGAAATAAAAGCCAGCGCTTGTGCACAACAAATATAGGACATGAAAATGTTCCTGCACCACATGACTTACAGTAATCTAATAATAAACCTTGTGGAAGATGTTAATATTGCAGGAATTTAATTTTGTTTATCCGGGGCAGAATATGCACTAATTGCCTATTTAATCATGTTTATAATTAAACTCGTTATAACAATGATTCACGTGTCAGCTTCTCTAATTACACAGGCAGGACAGTATTATTTCCTCCTTACTGATCTGTCATTTAGGCTGGAGATGCTTGGTGTCACCTGCAGGCTCATACTTCATATGAGATGGTGAATATGGACAGTGTGAAATCTGTTTGCCTAGGAGAAAAGCTTTGCTATGACTGATCCACCTATTTGTTTCTTTAATTGGACTCTGCTTATTCACTTATTGTAAAAAAAAATAATAATTATTATTGTATTTACTTTTCGTGTTCTTTTAAAGATTTCAACCTGATGTGAAATACTTGCAAAGTGAGGCTGCATTTCACCCGTGCAGCCCCCTGGCCACTGGGACACAGTCACCCCTACTCTGTATGCAGAATGGGACAGGTGCTGAGGACTGCGGATGTCTGAGCATTGTCACTGACCTCTGCAGAGACCAAGGTGAGCTTTTGGCAGAGGGTGTCAGAATGGTGTCACGTTGGTGACAGGCGCTTCTTGGCGAAGTGGCTGCAGCTCAGTACTGAGCAGACTGGGTACCTGGGAGGGTCCAACACAACATTTTTTCTTATTAGATAGGATTACACGATCCATATCAAATAAGAGCATTTGGTCTTATTCTGGCTCCCTTTTCAGGCATTTTGCAAATGTGTTCAGCATCATTATCCCCAATTTGCGAACCAGGAGGCTAAGGTTGAGACAGGAAATAAAGCTAGTCCAGAGTCAAAAATGAGATGGCATTGAAAGCTAATGCTCTGAGATCTGCTAGGTCCCTTACTCACTGAACAAGCACACTTGAAACAAGGATATCTTCTTTATTTTTTTTTCTTTTCATTTTTAAACAGATAAAATGGTAAAAAACTGGGCAATGTACATCATTCTTTCACTGCATACAAGAGGTTCAGTTCCTGCAAGAGATGAGATAAAATTTCTGGGTGTGTATATGTATGTGTATATATAGCTACAGATGCATAATTAGTACTCCTGCAATATTATTTGCACATCATAGTTAAAATTCTGCAAGGTAAACTAGGAAATCATATTTTCAGCAGTCTAACAGCACTGTCATGAAAATTCACAGCAAGATGAAAATATCTCAGCCCAGGAGCTAATTACTTTAAAACTTTTTTTTTTCTGGAAAAATCTTGTTTTCCCCTGGAGGCAATGAGTTAGAAAGTGTATCCTTGTTTAAGTCTCCACCCTCCTTCCCTCAGCTGCTATAACAGAAAAACAGCTCTGTTATTTAGTTAGAACAATTGCAGACAAATTGAATCTGTAATGAGGATCAATTACTATTGGTATCTTGGAATGCTTTTACATAATTAATTTCTACACTTTTCCCGAGCAGGTCTCACTGCATAGGAATTAGGGATGAGGGTTTGAGTCGTCACACGCGGCTGCCACAGTGCAGTGCAACATACAGAGCGCTGTAAACGCCCTGAGCGCCTTTTTTCTCCTCTGACTTACAGAAGTGCTCCAGCCCCCCCCCCCGAAGATCTCAGCCCTTGTCCTGGGGACTAGATCAGTCCATCAATCAATGCTCAAAAAATTTTTGCTCTGTAAAGGAGACTTTTGTAATTTAGGTCTTGCAAAAGTATGGCTACATAACTTCAAACTCAGCAAGGTCATGAATGAAACTTTCATAGCAAGATTGTGAGATATCTGTACCTGTGAAGTGCTACTGCAGCTTTTTATTGCTTCATCAGTGATGCAGCTATGTTGGAACCCACTTAAATTTTCCTTGGCCAAGAATTTGATGAAGTTTTCTTTCTAAGCTTGAATACAGGACCATTACTTTTTAGGGTTTGGTTGAGAACATAACCTATGGACAATCAAACTAGCCTTTTGAAAACGTTATCATTGTCTAATTAAACTGGAGCATAACCCTAGAGAATCAAGGAAAGTGTTTCTACTGTCAATTTTTGATTAATCAGTATTTAATTTGAGCTATAGAAGCTGCTTGCGGCAGGATCCTGGGCTGTCAGATGTACAAGGAAGGATTGCTTCGAGAACAGCTCTCTGGGCCAGCAATAAAAGAACCACGTGAAGCTCAATTGTGGTGAACTACCCTCATTCCTCTGAAGAAGAGTCACCTTAAAGCTGTGACACTCGGTGGCTTGCTCAGGAATCACTTAGAGCCAAGCCCAACAGCAGAGACCTGCTCAGTCCGGTGTCTGGTCATTGACTGGTCAGGACTGGGTAACAGAAACCAGAGCACACAACGGGATGCTGTGCTGCAGGGCGTCCTTGTGCCAGTCCCTGAAAGGCACAGATTGCCTCTAAAGGGCACCAACTGCAGTTGGGTGTAGGAAGAGAAAGTCAGAAAAGAGTTTTCTTAGTTCAGTGTCTGAGAGGTCAGAAGTTTCCAGTCAAAACCCTGGGTCAGTGCCAGGGTGCCATGATAATGTTCTGTCACTGTCTTGAGCCTGCCGTGGGCAGTTCGTGGGGACTCTGTTCGGGCACCAGGCAGGCAGGGCTGACTTTCAGAGCCTGGTGCTCCCCTGACCTGGGCTAATGATGAGCTCACTCATTCAGAAAGTCTTCCCTGGAACAAAAGTCAGAGTGGATCGCTTGTTCAGGAAATCAGCTGCTCTTTCAGCGTGCTGGGAGAAAAATACTCGGATTAAGATCAGATCAGGAGGAAGGAACATATAGAATAGCATCTTAAAAATCTCTTCCGTGAAACAGTGGTACCAGCTGAACAGAGTTACACACACTGGATTTGCTGGGACTGAGGCATTGTTTGTCTTGCATTTGGCCCAAGAAAATATCAGAGCTTCATGCCTGTTCTGCTATCTAGTGGCTGTTCATGTAAAATGCATCCAGTGCTACGCAGTCCAAAAAAAAAAAAAAAAATTTTTAAAAATCCTGCTTTTCCTCTTCTCCTTTATCATATAACTTGTTCAATTATATTGTCTTTTCTTCTCTCGATTCCTATCTACAATTATACCTCCCAATGCAGCTATTGTATAACCTATGGGTCTGGGATTAAGTTCACTGGTCTAGTTGACCCTCATCATGACCTTCACTTAATTAAATACAGGATTAAGCACAAGTCGTATGCAACTCCAATCTCAGGTTAAAGCAGGGGGAGTTCAGAGTGCTGGCAATGAACTGACTGATGTTCATGAATGAGCTCACCTGGCCTTGTAAAACAGAGTTAAGTGCATGAACAAGCTTGTTGCTTTTGAAAATGTGATAGGCTTTAACTCTTTCGGGGTGAACCTTTCACTGCATGTGGATGGAGTCGTGCAGGAGATCTGCAGTCGAACAGGACGGTAAGGGTTTACTCCTCCCTCTGACAAAAGCAGCAGCCTCCACCGAATCCTGGTAACAGTGGGGAAGACAAAGTCTCATCAACAGTTTTGAGTTCAATGTCAGAGATGCTGTTAGGGGCCTGAGTGCTACCCCAGTGATCTGGGGAGGTTTTCAGTGGTGTTACTCAGCACATTGTTTTCTCCTCCAGTTTTCTGCTGCCAGGTCTTGAGATCAGGCACAGCGGATTATCAGCATTTCTTTGAAGCTTACATGGGAGTATGGATTATCATTTTTGCCGTCAGAAACGCAGACCAGTTAAAGCTAAAATAAGTCATAAATCAGCATAAGAAGTCACCTAATTATAAAAATGAGGTATATGAAACATTTCTCTCTTCTGTAACCAAGAGAATGAGTATTCTAATTAAAAAAAAAAATATGTTTAACCTTGGAAAGGGAGCATTCATGTTTAACTGAAATGAAACAGAAGCAGCAGAACGAGAGCCCCGAGTGTGCCAGGACTCCCTGCATTCATTTCTGAACCACACACCACCCTGTGCCATCTCTGGTTGTATTAGGATGCAATAAGCTGTTAAGGTCAGAGCTGTGGGTGCAGCGGCTCGTGTTCAGTACAGCTGACCTTTCCTGGAGCAGTTTGTGTGCATCTTCCCCAAAGCTGTCTTCCAGAACCTGAGTTACCAGAATCAGTACTTTTTTCTATATCTGTGTATGAAAGGGAAGAGAAACAACCTGATGCTGGGCCAAATCTCCAGATGGTACAAATCAAAGGAGAAAATAGATGAACGCTAGTTGCCACTAGCTGGTCTAATCTGAGGCACTTGAAAACTGCCTGTTAAATTTCACAGAGCAAATCTAAAACCTCACACTTAACATGTGAGGATGGTGCAGAAGTAACACACTGTACATTTCCCATCATGCCTGGCCATAAATGGAAATTTTGAGAAATAACATCCCGTTATTCCTGTTAAGGGACTTTTTTGAGAGTAGACTGGATGATGTCAAATTTAATTGAGTTTGAGGAAATCCTGCTGTGTTCCAATAGTCAGAGCATGGGGATGAAATCTGGAAATGGTCAGGACACAAGGCCCCAGCCTGCAAAAACTTTTGTTTTAAGCAAGTGCGTAGTTCTTATTTAAAATTGAATGTGCATTTAAACGTTTTGCACATTGAATGACTAAACTTCTCTTTATTAACTGCCCCAAACAGAAATAAAGGGAAAAAAATTTCCAGAAATGGAGGGTTATTAGACTAATGTGCATCATTTAATACCTGGCTGCAGACCCTCAGAGTGAGGACCAACTTACTTTACATTTCTGGTTCTTTTCCCCCAAGACAGTATGAGACAAATACGGAGCTTGTAAATTACAGATTCTCTGAAAAATTGTCCAGTGCTTTTCTGAGTATTGTCATGGTACAATTTATTCACCCGTGAAGGAAACCCAGCGGGCACAAGCCCCCAGGCCGTCAGCAGCATCTCTGAAGAGGACTCAGTGAATGCATTGGCCAGTGTAAGAACAATTGCAAACACATTATTCAGGGTGTCTTGTCTCATCTCTATACCATATATTGACATTTTCTTGACGCTCTCTGCTTTTCAAATGTCATGTCACACAGGATAAAATGAAGACTGGTACCAGGAAAACCACATAATCTGACTGGGTCAGGGACTGAGCTCTCAGGAAACCCACAGGAGAACTCTCAGCCTGAACTGTGGCAGGTAATTGGCATTCAGGTACTTCAGGCTTTAAAATCCATTGCATTAGTTGAAGAGCATTTGTCTAAGATGTCCGTTGCTGGTGAGAAAGAGTTTATTTGTTTTTTAAATCTGCTTTAAATCCAGTAGGCTACTGAATCTCCCAAACTCCATATGACAGTATTATTTTTCCAGATTAATTTTTTTAAGAACAAAGGAGCTTGACACCCCATGCAATGTGGAATAAAAACTTTGAAAATTAATAAAAAGCAACCCCGTGACTAATACATTCACTATGTGAAGGAGCAATGGCTTAGTGGATCTGCTATTTCATAGGCAAAAATGCAGAGATTGCCTCTTTTGTCAGTTCATAGATAAAATCCTATTCTTTGTAATCCCTGAAGAAACAAATCAAATAAGCTCTGGCTGAGCTAACCATTTTCAATCCATCAAAGCAATCAAATTCTGTTTACCTGAATCAGAATGATTTCTAAAATGTTATTAAAAAGTAAAATGGAGTTTAACTATTCCAAAAAACTGAAAATGATGTGCAAACACAAAAGGGATAAGATTTCAGTAATTATGTAGACACAAAGTCGGTGCCATCATTTGTACCACAATACAATGTAGCTATGGCATATAAAGATAAAGCTTCCTTTGTCTAACATTACTGCTGCAAGTGATGCATAAACATAATTAATGTAAGAAGTCTTCAAAGGGGCGAATATTCATTTAGTCAGTTAGTTTTATTGCTCTTTCAAGCAAACAAAGGTTTTATAATTTAATAAACCAATTAACTGATTATATATTTCACCCAAAATATTTGTATATCTCACATTACTATCATTTCAACAATCGCCGTCATTTTTCACGAAGCAGAACCAGCTACAGTTAAAGAGTTACGTTTAATATTCATTTACTTTGCCCATTATTTTGGAGTGAATGCCAGAAGAGTCTTGTGCCTTCCATTCCCTAAATATAGCAGCAGGTTTCATCCAAATCCTATCCCGTGGTAGCTTTGAAATTAAATCTTTGTGTTGGTCCTCTGTCGTGACTCTCGAACTGATCTATGTGAAGAATCATGTCACCTTCAGGACAGGACTCGGTGCATGGTATCATCCCTGCAGAATTTGCATCTGGAGCAGAGGATGAGGCGGATGGTTTCAGTGGTGGTGCACAGTACTGCAGTGCATTCCAGCAGAGAGGCTGGCTTGCTAGGTGACAGCTGACGGGGCTTTCCTTTGTATACATTACAGTGGATGGAAAAAACACACCTTGTCAAAATTCTCACCAAGCGTAACATCTTAGGGAACCAAAGTTTGATGCAGCATTTTTTAATATAGCCTAAACAAGCAAAAAACTGCACAGAGAAAACAAAAACAAACAAAATCTCTAAAATCTTAGTGTGGGGTTTTTGGGTTGGTTTTGGGTTTTTTTTCTTTTTAATATATATACATAAAGGAGCCTTCGTAGTTAGATTTTGCATTCACTCTACAATTTAAAAATAGTCTTGCTTCTTCAGTTGCTGAAGTCTAATACCGTCTGTGGCAGTTGCCATTGCACTTCTGTGCCGTGTCAAAATATAGTCTTAGATTTGTCAAAGTTATGACACAAAAATTATGTCCTCCCTCACTTTGAAACAAAACCTCAACTGCTGGTTATTTCGTTGCATAATAAGAGGCAGCAGATGCCAGTGGTTAAGCACGAGGCTGAAAGTGGGAACTTGGCCATCTGTTCCAAGCTCAACCAGTGCCTGCACGTCTCTGCAAAAATTTAATCCCATATGTGCCTCAGTTTCTCAGGCAAAATTAGGAATGACAATGTTGTGCATCTTTTTAGAACCCAAAAGGCATTCATACTCCATTAACGTGGCCTGTGAGGGGTGGAAAGGGCTCATGCACTAGATTTATGTAAATAAGGGCACTTGTTTGACCAAAGCATATTATACAATCTCATGATATAGGCCCACTGTCAGGTCCATGTAACACTGGAGCTGATGGATGACCCTCCATGGAAATTCAGCGGGTAAAATATTTAGGCAGTGAAACTAGGTGTGATTATTTAATCACTTCTTCTGGGCTTTCAAAATTAGAAGAGAGTTTTGTTTCAGAAACTTGTGTTTTCATCCTGGGAAGCAAAACAGAAACTTGGGAATCTGCACAGCATCCCCAGACCCTCCTTGTGTGAGTCAGAACCTGTCACTGCCTCTGTTTCTCCTCAAGCCTTCATTGTGTTCCGTTATGTCCAGAGGAACCAAGAGGCATTCAGTCCAATAGCACATTTTTTCTATCTGCTTCTTTGTGTTTGTGTTATTTTTTAAAGAGATAAATACTATTTCTGCAGATATTGGCACTAAAAGGATAAAAGGGTTATCTCCAGGAAAAAAAAAAAAACCAAACCGAAACAAAACCACAACTCTTTATGCTTTGTCTTTGGAACTGATAGTCTAACTTTTACATTTCCCTTTCCCATGTAGCACTGATAAATATTAGGTAATGAGGAGTACACCAAAATATGCGGTGCTGTCCCTCTCATACACACATGCGCAACCACACACACGCACAGACACACACAAAATACTCAGAACATTAAAGAAAGCTGTTAAGCTAATCTGCTGCATCTAAATGGGCAATATATATTGAATCCATGCTCCATTGATCATAATTATTGCGGTGCCCTTTATCAAGTAACCATCTTAAACCATTATTTAGAGATCATTTTGCTTTCCATTACTGTCACTATATTGCAGAATTCGCTAGGAATTGGCGACTGTGTGATAGAGGGGTATGCAGCTGTATTAGTCTGGAATCTGCTCGTGTTATCCAACAATGTTTCTAAAATGAGAGACTTAGCACAGTATTCACACAACTTTTGGACAGCCTTTAACTTCATTCTGGAGTGACAAGTCATTCACATAGGCTCTGTTTTCCACGTAACTCATTCCCCCCTTGGATTCTTTGCATATTTTTCTTAAAATTAAATAGTCTTTATGTGAAAATACAGGCTGTATATATTGAAAAGTATTTCTTACGATGCAATTGAGAGTTACTAAGTGGATACAGTAGGGTGTTTGAAATGACTTATTAACCTTCACAAAATCCTTGTTAGTCTTTGGGGTCTGTGAAAGGGAAGGGAGGGAAAAGGGAAGTATTTTGTTCTCAGCTGTCCCTCTTAAGTTATGCATCGCACAAACAGTATGATAATTGTACGAAATTCAGTGTATAAAAATCTCACAAGTACTTGGAAAACACCTGGCTTGTTTGCCTTGTAAGAAGATTAGAGGAACACAGTGAGAAAGAGGAAAACACGGTTCTTAATGAGACCAGCATCGTTTTAGATTGAATCCCTATCCCAAGCCTCTCAAAGTAATGCATCTGGTGTGTGCTGCATGCTGTGATATTAATAGATGTATCAGGAACACAGGTGCTTAAGCTGATATTTGCCAGTTTAACCAGGTGGTAAGGGGATTTTAATGACGCCCAAAAGTAAGAGGATGGAAAAACAGAAGTTTCAGACACTCATCATCAGCATTAGACTGGGAAATGATACTAAACATGTTGGATATAACTAAGTCAGCATTAATCTTCTGATTTACAGCTCAGCATATTAAAAGTTCAGTTCAGCTCTTGATCAGAATTTGTCCCAGACCTTAACACTGAAATACAGGAGTCCTTGTGAACAGCCTTGATACTGGGGAGCCCTTTGTATCTCACAACCTAAGTGACCCCTAGAAAAAATCACGTAACCTTTCAAAGTCTTTCCTTTCATATCTGTAAAATGAAGATCATAACACTTCCTCATCTCAGAAGTTGTGAGACTTTGATTATTAGCATTTGTATGATAATTTTGAACTCAAGAGAATGCATATGCAGTGCATTTATAATATAACAGGTAAACATCTTGCTTAGCCGTGGAGACAGTCATCAAGTCTTATCTCATTGGGGCTTAAGGTCAAAGGCAGATACAAAGTACCTGAATCTGATAAGAGCTTTAGTGTTAACAGGAGAACCACTTATGTTCTGAAGAAGTCACCTGTATCACTTTCTCCTTGACTCTAATCTGCTCTCAGATGCTGTATCTGTTGCTAAAATCTATATTTTTCTCCATGCCTGAGCAGGAGAGCATGTTGACTAAAACTAGATAGGCAAGCCAAGTGAGAAGATGCTTAGTGTTTTCGTAGGCAAGAGCAGCTATAAATTTACTAAGCTTCTCTGTAAAAGCTCTTCTAGCCTCCTAAACCCGTTAGAAGTCTAGTCAGTTGTGGAAGAAAGAGAATAAACAAGTCAAATTTGACCAAACTCTAGCGTTCTTCAGAGAGCAGGTAAGCTGACTCAGTGTTCATACCCCACACATAGGTACACATGTGCAACCAAATTGCCAATATAGTTTCAAAGCTTTGTTACTCTCCAGCCATACTGGGTGTACGTTACACAGTAGAGTTAACAGCATAACTGGAAGCAGGACAAAGTACCTTGTGTTTGTGCAAGGTACTAGCAGAAGCATTTGGGTAATAACAGAAGTATTTGCAGCATGGGATGCTCTACAACTGACAGACATCCTGAAATCTGAAAAGCTTTTCCGATTGCTCTTGCTGTGGAAGCCAGTAGAGCAACCCCCAAGGACCTACTAAGGATAATACTCTGAGGTCCAGGATCAGATATGATGGATGGTTTAGGTGAAGTAGAACAGATCCCATTGTCAGTTCAGGTGTCACATACATTTGGACATTGCCTTCATTTGCTTTATTTTTGACTCCATCTGAAGCTATACTATCTATAAATATTTCCCAGTTGCAGTAGACCAGGAAGTACCAACAACTCATTAGCAGACTGTACAGAAAAAAAAGGAAATATGGGCCATTCAGAATGAGGTGTTGTCTGTGCGAGATGTAACAAAATGAAGTTCACTGTCCCCTGAACAAGTGAAAGGTCAGTGCTTATGGACATGGAAGAGTAGCTTTGATGATAGATCCTTGGTCTCCTCTGTTATGCTGCCCAATTTGCATGGCTTTTAACACAGGACTTGGCATTTGTTGTACCATGAGGTTCAGTGCTTTCCACAACAATTCCTCTCTAGGGACTGTGTCTGCAGCATCTCTGTCTTTTTAGAGCAAAATATGTCTTCTCCATGTGATCAGACATCGTGTTTGTTCAGTGACACCCCTTCCCTTCTACTCCTCAAAGAGGAACACGAAACATGTTGCTGCCTCACATTTTCCACTATCCCAATCTCACTCTTCGGTCTCTTTCCTGTACACAGATCAATCCCTGCACTCTCTAGTTTTCTCACTGGTGCTGCTGTAGCCAGTCTGAGAAGATGTAAGTCTGCATTAGTTTACTAGTATTTTTAAAAATAAAATGGTGAGGCTGTCAAATCATATTTTTAAAAGGTGATGAGACTGTTAAATCATATTGTTACACCTCACTACCAAAGAGTATTAAGAGATCTCTTTGCTTATCCATCATTTTTCTCCCAGATGATTGTATGTATTCCAGTTTGAATAGTTTTACAATGCCTGAACTGAGTAGTATGACTTACCTGCAGATGGTGTATGAGTTACCATCAATATCTTTCTACAAATTTTGCTGACAGAATGGGATTCGGAGGGATATTTTGTGCAAACTGTCATTTTTCTCTGCCATAATGACAGGTGCTGAGCCAGGAAACAGAATTAATGTAAGGACTCCTCTAGGGTAATATGCCGGGTTATGCAGCATAGCGTACATTGAATGGTTTGTACCTCCCTAGGTTAGACCAAGTTCTGCTAATTTCTGTTTTCCATTGGATATATAATGCAGTTCCCAATTTTGCAGTTCAAAACCTTTCTAGTTAATTTGAACTTAATTGTCTTTAATGGTGTAAAATCTGTTTGCCTTTCTTCTTCAGTCCTTTAGAAAGATAATGTCCTTGAAAATATCAGTGAGACAGAAAAGGCAAACCTGGCTCTACCCTGGTGTGAATCTGCTGTTCTGCTCTCCAAGAGCACAGCTGTCATTCTCCAATGTTGCTTGATTCTTTCAAGCCAGTACATGTGGGGGTTTTTTTTATTATTTTAAAAAAGCTTTTGCTACTGTATCCTTCTGGACAAAATGTCCAGCATACAGTTAGAGAAATCCATAATACAGTAGGTGGACAGTTAGCTGTTGGGTCAGGCTCAAAGCGCTATAGTAAATGTGGTTACTTCAGGCTGGCGGCTGGTCACCAGGGGGGTTCCCCAGGGCTCAGTTTTAGGGTTGGTTCTCTTTAATGTTTTTGTAGATGATCTGGATGCAGGAATCAAATGTACATGAAGTAAGTTTCCCGATGATACAAAACTAGGAGGAGCTGTGAACTCCCTCAAGGGGAGAGAGACCTTACAGACAGATCTGGATCTACTAGATACTAGAGAGCTGGGCAATCACCAACCGTGTGAAATTTTCCAAGTGCCGTATTCTCCACCTGGGAGGGAGTAATCCTGGTTATATGTACAAACTGAGAGACAAGAAGCTGGAGAGCAGCCCTGCGGAAAGAGATTTGGGGGTTTGTGTGGATGGTGAATTGAATATGAGTCATGTGCCCAGGCAGCCAAAAGGGACAAGTGTGTCCTGGGGTGCATCAAGCACAGCGTAGCTGGCTGGTCGAGGGAGGTGATTGTTCCACTCTGCACCGCACTGGTGTGACCCCACCTTGAGCACTGTGTGCAGTTTTGGGCACATATGAAAAACACATCAGACTATTAGAGTGTTCAGAAGAGGGTGACCAAGATAGTGAAAGGTCTTGAGGGCAAGGCTTACAAGGAGCAGCCAAGGTCACTTGGTTTGTTCAGCTTGCAGAAGAGAAGGCAGAGTTCAAGGAGCATCTGGACGATGCTCTTAGTCATATGATTTAGTTGTAGGTAGTCCTGTGAGGAGCAGGGACTTGCTGTTCCTTATGGGCCCCTGCAAACTCAAGATATTCTATGATTTTATGAAAACTGATTCACAAGCAAAACTGCTCTCTCTTTGCCAGTGTTTCCTATTTTCTTAAGTACTCTTCAGGGGCCCTACTCATAGTCACATCCAGGTACCTTTCATCTATAAAAACATCCCATCTGTATATGTAAAATATAAATTAGTTTGCAAACATCTGTCTCTACTCCTTAACCATCCTACGAAAACAAAATACTCGGAGCATTTATGTCAGCGGATAGCAGGGAGTCTGAAAACCAATCATGTGGACCTTGCAAATATGACTCAAAAAGAACCCTGGATGCTGAGCCGCCAACCTTGACTGTGTTTCTTTAATCTTCCTTGAGGTTAACAATAAAATTCAAATTCAGGTCCTGATTCTGCCCCAAGATTGGTGTTTGCAGACTGCTGCTTATCAGGTTACATCAGCTACTGCTCTCCTGTGCCACGCAGCAGATTCTACAAGGTGTAGCATTGATGGACGGGAACAGCCCCTTGAGGGTCAGCTCATGTGAGTTATTAGAGAAAGATTTATTTCTCCTTCACTTGAACAAGAAAGAGTTTTCCCACATGCAATTTTAAAAGTGTTTGCATTGAATGTATTGACTAAGTTTGATTAAATAATTGAAGTCACATAATTAATACCGTTAAGAGTGATTAATGATTTCTTGCAAAGATAAAAAAAAAGTCTTCTCAAATCAAGTTACATATATAAGTTAAAAATAAAAGAATGTAATCAATATCACAGGTAAAGCAAAGAGGAAAAACAAAGTGACTATATACTTTCCAGCAAATACATAGCTTGTATTTTTGAATTTTTCTCTAAAGCCAAGCTGTTTCTTCTCGTCAGAGTATAAGTCAATTATACTGTAGCACAGAAAGAAATCTGTAATATTTTACTGTCATTGTTGGTAATTTGTCCCTTAGGGTGTTAGTATTCATACATAATTGCATATTGTCTCTCCCTGTAACATTTTCTACTTTCTTTCTGTTAGAACAACGTAAGAATTATTGCATCCATGGGTTTTAGCAAATTATCCAGCTAACTTGATTTACATTCTATTCACAAACAGAATTACAGAAGGGAAAAATACATTGGCTTTGTTTTTTTCCTTAGCTATCTTTTGGCCCTGAAAGATTAGAGTTTGTTCATTTTTTTTTTTTTTATTTTTGTGTGTGAGCTTTCTTTAAAAGTATAAACAAAAATAAGGAAACACAATTGTACATAACAATATTGAAATCACTCAGTGAATCTCTTTTGAAAGGCCCGATGTGGTCCTGCAGACAATTGCATTGTAACTTGTATGAGAAATAGTTGCAGTTTGTAAAAGCAGTAACCCAGAATGCTCATTACAGAGATAAAGGCTATATCTTGACTTAAATAAAACTTACAAATACTGGGGATGGCAATACCATGCAAAATTTCCATCCTCTTAAATATGGATACTCTAGTGAATGTGCTGTCCTAAGATTTGGCAGATTTTTCATATGAACAAACTTCAGGACTGATGGAGCAGCCACAAGGGTCTTCAGGGCTGCTGGATCATAATCCAGGGGTGTCCTTGGTTCCCAGAGTGTCTAGAGGTGACCTGCAGCCAGCATTAGCTACAAATAAGCAGTTCAGTCCTAGTGAAATCTGCTGAGGATACTTAGATTTTTCAGGATAGTAAGGATGCAGGTTGATTGAGAAAAGCTGCAGAAGGACCTAATCAATAGAAGAGTGATAGGCCAAGAAAATGGATGTTGAAATTCAATGTAGGTAAATGCAATGTGATGAAAATGGAAAAATACTTAATTTTGCATATAGTTAAATGAAGTCCTGGTTGTAATAGAATCATAGAATCATAGAATAGTAGAATCATTAAGGCTGGAAAAGACCTCAAGGATCATCAAGTCCAACCGTCAACCCAACACCCCCTAACTCACTAAACCATGTCCCTAAGCACCACATCTACACGTTTCTTGAACACCTCCAGGGATGGTGACTCCACCACTTCCCTGGGCAGCCTGTTCCAATGCCTGATCACTCTTTCAGTGAAGAATTTTTTTCTAATATCTAGCCTAAACCTCCCTTGTCACAACTTGAAGCCATCTGCAAGCATGAGAAACAGTGTTAGGGTTATAGTGAGTAGTTTTGTGGAAATATCAACTTAATTGCAGACCACAGTCAAAATAAATAGAAATCTGGATATTATGAGGAAAAAATAGAGAACAGCACAGGAAATATATTCATGCCCCTTTATAAATTCAGGATGTACTCAAATCTTGAGAATGGTGTAAAGCTAGAGTCCATTTATATCCAGGGAAGTGTGTAAACCTGGGGAAGGCATGAGATGGGTGACATGAATGATGACAACTTTGCACTTGAATGGATGGTGAGTTCAGCTTGGAGAGGCTGCTCTGTTGTGTGGCCTTGTGTGGCCCTGTACTGGTGACCTTGGCAGGTCTTCTGCTTGCCCAGTAGTTGGAAGAACACCTGGAAATCTCAGACAGCAGAAATATTTGTGTGAACGCAAGCTGCTGACGCAGAGCGAGTAGAGAGTCATTTGGCACCATTGCTGCTGAACTGACAGGCAGGAAAAAGCAGAGCCTGGCTGTAATTAACAAAGCAGCTTAACTACTAATACCTTGGTAATGTCCCTTGTCTTTTAGATGAAAGGCTCAACTGGTAATTTGAAATGAGAACAAACACACTGAAAGGATGGCTACTGTGAGAAAAAGGAGTACGTGACAACAGCAATCTACCCAAAACAGCAAGTTTCCTCAATGTGCTCATGGGGTTGTCTGTGGATGCTGGAAACTACTTTTTCAACAGCTTTTCACAGCTAAAGCAGCTTGTCCTGGGTTCGTCTGGGATAGGGTTAATTTTCACAAGAAGCTGGAAGGGTGGCCTTAAACCAGGACACAGGTGACCTGAAGTTTCGTGCCAGTCTTATATAAGAGCTCCCAGAGCAGCTCAGACAGCATTTTACCATTATGGAAACAACAGAAAGCAAAAACCACAAAAAAACTTTATGAAGGATTTTTAGATACGTCTACATCAACCAGAAAAAAATGTAATAAAAGGTACAACTTTTGCTTGGGGAAATGGAAAAAAAAAAATTAGCACATTTTAATCTGGGAATTAAACTGGGGAAAAAAATGTGTTTGCCAAACAGACACCTCAGAAAACTCAAAGCAGAAAATATTTTTTCAGATGTAGAGGATGTCTATACAGACTCACTTTGCTTTATTCCTCCTGGTCCATCAGCATCCTGAATAAATATGCATTGGTATTTTTAGCCAGTAAGTCCCAGCTACTTCTAACTGCACTGAAGTACAGGTGGTATCGTTGCTAGGTAGCAAAACAGGCTGAGGAGGAGAGCAGCCAAGCAGGCTTAAGCACAAAGAGTTTAGGATTCCTTAGGATGACCCCTCATTTCCCAGTTGATCTGATATTCCAGGAGCCCCGTCAATCCCTCCTGTGTGAAGATAAGTCCATATGATGCATAGATCCCAGGTTGCTTCTTCACGCTGAGCTCTGTTGGTTTGGCTGCATACAACTTAACCTGTCTTACAAGGGATTGACATTTGGCAGCAAAGGTACTGACAGCTCTGTGGGATCCCATTGCATTAGGTGAAGCAAAGCTGATGATTACCAGCTGATGATGTGGTACTCTTCCATTTTCTGTTTGGTTATCATTCTTTGAACATGATAACACTAGGGAATATTCCTTCACAAAGAACTGCTTTATATATAGGAAAATAAATGTTTCCATGCATCACAGATACCCATGTACCTTTTGGGGGTAATACATCAATCTTCTAATAGCTCTACAGTGTGGTAGCTGTGAATTCCACCTCATCAATGCTTTTGGCTAACGTAGCTAAACCATAGTTACCATAGGTAAACCAGAAAAGTGTTCCCTGAGGTAGAAAAGCAATGAATCTGGAGCTGACAGATAATTCCTACCCAGATATGAATCCAGAATGTTTTTTTTAAATTTTTAAACTTTTATTTTGAAATCTAGATGATGAATTTTCTGGCATTACAGTTCTGTCAGATAGAGTTCCTACTCTCATTGCTTAGTGGCTCTTTGTATTCATTGCCTATACAGCATGGGCTGTGTTTGCTTTGCTCTCTTCATCCATCTCTCATGAATAACAAAACCATAGGAACAGGCTGAATGTATCTGGAATCATTCAGGTAGCAGATGAACTTTGAGTGTTGACTTTTTCAACCTCACAGGCATTGTCCATTTACTTTCTTCTTATATCCCGGCTCTAATTTGTACAAAGCTACTTGTGATTATCTGGCATTTACAAACACCTATTGATTTTTTAATTAATTTATAGAGTTCAAACAAATAGTGGTAGTCAATTCTAGCAATAATCCCCCAAGAGGCTGGGAAAGATAGAGACAAAATGGCAGAATCTATAGGCAGTGAATTAAGGGGGTAAGATTTCAGATGCCTGTGTGTACTTTCATGGTATCCCTTTGTATACATACTGAAGCCAGTAAATACAAATGTCAAGAGAATATTTTCAACAAAGGCATCATTTAAAATTATCTCAAGTCGTATATAAAGCAGCATGGTTATTCGTTAAATGTGCATTAGCAGGTGTCAAAGGATTCCTTCTGAACTTAGGCATCTTTTGAGAAAAAAAAGGCCTGCCTAAACCACACTGAACACTGAATGCCAGAGGCAGAACAGTTAATGTCGTGTCTAAGCTCAGAAGCAAGGAAGGTGCCTGATGGGGATCTCTCGACTTGGTTCAAGGCTGTTCAGGGCAGAGGGGAATGAAGGCCAGTTGGAGTTCATAGTGTTGCAGAGTCATTGGAAGTACTGGGCACTTTCTGTTGGAGACACGTAGTGTGTGGCTAGGCAGGCTTCCATGCAGAAAACTTCTACAGAGGAATAGAGACGGCAGTGTATATGGGTGGTTCTATGAAATACTTTGCTTTACGCCAGAGATATGGCAAGATTTCTTTCTCCGTATGTCAAGCTTCTCTTTTGTTGCAAGTATTGATAAGCATTCCCAAGAGTGGAGAGGTGGTATGTCAGCTTGGACAATTGTTTTCCAGCAGAACTCAATTTATTGAAATGGGTAGTTTCATTAAATGAATGTTTCAGAGGAAAAATATTCTATTTTCCTTAAAAACATCCATGTCTATTTTTGAATAACATTGTTTCAAACGTACCGGTGGTATGTTAGCCTGAGCGTTCATTGGAGACCTCATGTCAAGGTTCTGACATCCCATGCCTCTAAGACTGACTACACGGGGGGTCCTTCAGTGCAGCAGCTAGCTGAATCCAGAGATTCCGGATAGATGTTCAACACCTCGTTATTCACAACCTCTGCCTTCTGCCCTTGTCTGAAGGCTTGATAAATGAAGTGTATTGATAAAAAGTAGGGGTGTTATTATGCAATGAAATGTCCTCTGAATATAGGACGTATGGGACGCTTGCAAATGATTGTGAGAATCATCTAAGTAAAATAAAACCACTATCAGATAGCATTCAATGACATGTTAAAGAATGTTATTAGCCAGAGTCCAACAGTCCTGTGGTATTTCGAACCCTCTGGCATTTCAGTGACCTTTTATAAGGCATATAGCATTGAACAATTAAATTATTTCATGACCATCCCATTGTATCCAAGAAAAAAAAACGAATGTTAGTCAAAACCAGGTGTCCTGATCAGAGTCATGTATTGCATTTCAAAACCCATTGAGTGTAAGCTAATTTCAACAATTTGCATGAGAGCCTTTTGCTATCACTTCTATCATGGTATCAGTGTCAGCTCAATTTTCAGAGCAGCTGTAGCTCAAACACTGACCTGCTGCCTATTACAGTAGTGTAATGAAGTGCAATGGACTAGTAATTATTCTACATTACCGTAGATCAAGTAACATGCAGCCTTCAGTTATCACAATGGAATCCCAGTTCTTGCTCAAAATGAGAAAACTGACCATGAAGTTGATTTAAGGGTGTCATCAAAAATTACTTTCAGAGCCTGAAAATGTACTACTTATTTCCCAGATAGTATCTGACATTGCTGTGCAAATGTCCAAGGGTCACTGCATATTTGAATAAACTAGTTTCAAATAACGAAATGAAGAGTTGTACCTGAGAGGGAGCAGTAAGTTGAGACGGGATGTTCTTAAAATTTCTAGTAATGAAATTGCATTAGGCAAATGATTTCGATGTCTCCTTTCTAACACCATCTGTGAAACATCCTGACAACTTATTCAGGAAATCGTGCAGATTTTTCTCTGTTGCTGCATATGAAATATTGAGCGTTATGAATTTGACTGGAAAGTGTGGCTCGCTACCTGTCTGCACAGTAATGACCTCAGCCTGTCCAGATCATATTGCTTCCAAAGAATGAGCCGAGATTGCAATCAGCTGTACATTAAGATCTACTCCTTCCCTAGCCCTCTTGATGCAACTGCCTCAAAACCTGCATTTAACCCTGTCTTTTGGAGGGTGGAAACTTTGAAGGCAACTCACAACATAACAACTCAAGATACTGGGGGGGGACAAGTACTTCACAGCAGTCAGGTTTTGTCACCCATTACTAACATGTTGCCTTGAAGTGGAAGGAAGGCAGAGCTCCTCAAAAGAAATCTGCATTTTTCTGGGTGGAGAAGGGGCAGGGAGTGTATGCTGGTGGGATGTACACTTTGATTCTCCCATTTTTTGCTTAACTAGCTATTACGAGTAGTCACTTAGGAAGTGGTGTTGTTGCTGATAGAGGTGATTCTTTCTAATTTTTAAAGCAAATTTAAAAAAAAATCTCTTCCCACATCACCATTAGTATCTGGCATGGAATTTTAGCTCTTCCCTACCAGAGGTAACAGGATATTAAAGTATACAGAACAAGCAGACTGGAAAGTTTTAACTGTCAAAAACAGTAACAGTGTGTCAGGGGTAAAACCAAATTAAGTTCTAAAAAGGTAAAATAATCCCTGCAGAGCAATGGGTAAGAATCTGGGTGGTTAGGGGTTTTTTTTCGTAGAGTAAGGAGAAAGGGAATGTGGCTTAGATTTTCACTTTCAGCCCACATAGAATTCACACACAGTAATTCACTTCAGATAAGATATGTGGGGATTCACAGGCTGCCTAGATGAATGTCCACTCCCAGAAGCATGGTCAGGAGGCTAACCCTTCTTTGGGACAGAAAGGGGGAGATGCTGGGATGGAGGGGACGACAGGGTTTAGGGGAAGGTACGTACAAGGCAGAAAATTCAGCAGCAAGTGTAGGTGGTAATGGATCAGAAAAAAATGGGTTTCTCTTTTTGGCTGCAGAAAATGGATGGACAGTTGATTTTCAGAATAACAGCGTCACATTTAGGTGAGAGGGTCAGAGTGCCTTTAGGGTTGTTTTATCAGTACTCACATTTCCAAGGAATTATAAAACCTGAACTCCTGGTCTTGTGTCCCAGCGTTATCCTTCCCTGATCCAACTAATTCTGGTCAGAGGTCAAGGAAACCATGAAGTAACAGCAGCCATGGGACTGAGATCAAGGGGTAACCATCTCTCAGGACAGTCTTTAAAGCATTAATCTGTCCGTGTGTCCTTCTGTTCCTGAGCTGAATGGCCCTACTTCATAGTATCAATGCAAAGGGACTCACTGCAATGTTACGACTGGGACTTGCAAATAAAAAAGGAGGTAAATTCTTGGACAATGCTAGAAAAGGAATGTGAATGTGAGATTGCAAGTTCATCTCAGATAGTTCTTTTCTGCTTTTATATTCATCTTGTATAAATGATCACCAACAGCATGAGTAGATTTTACAGCAGGTTTTAAAGAGAGTAGATTCTTGGAAAGGATTTGACATGCAGAGGAGCTTATTTCTGCTATTTTAAAACCTGAATCCTAATTGTAGATGTGACAATTTCAGAGACACATCAGTATGACAAGGCTAATGTGTCCAACCTGAAGAATTTACACACTGAGACATGACTCTTTTCAGTAAATGACTCATTAATGAGCCATCAACACTTGATTGTAGCAACTATTGCACAACTAGTCACAATAATAATAATAATCAGAAGAGAACAGCTCATTTTGCATATTTCAGATAAAAGAAAAAAATTCATCACATAAACTTTGTTACAAAGACATGTTCACCACCACTTAATATGTATTGTTCACTGGCACTAAATTATGATTCTAAATCAGTAGTATAGCAAGGTGTTTTCCTGTATAAGATTTAGCCAAACCTCTGGAGTTTTTAATCTGTTTTCTGAACAAAGTTTACTCAGAAACATTGGCTCTGTTCTGACTGTCAGGAGACCCCAAGTCTCTCTGTGTAAATTGAAAGAGGTTCCTCATGCTGGCTCATGCTTTTATTATGGGAATCACACTAAATGTGAATAATTTTAGCGAAGTGCATGTTTGCTGTTGCGTCAACTTTTAATTGTGCTTCCTTGGCACCAGCAGAATATGAATGAACATCAATCTAACTTTGAGGCTAGTCACCAAACACAGGAACGGTCTCATCAGCCCCCCAGCAGAAGATACATCTAAAATGTGGACAATTGCAATGAGTAGTTTTGGACTGCTCTTAGTGAGAGAAACATCCGAAACTTCTGCTTTCAGCTCCTCACAAACTGTGTTCTGAATGTAAAAGCTGTGGATCCGAAGACAACCGTCTGCCTTTATTTACATTGCAAAGTTTCTGTTGGGCCAGAAGTACCGCTGGTGAAAATCATAGAATTATTTAGGTTGTAAAAGACATTTAACATTATAGAGTCCAACTGCAAACCTAACACTGCCAAATCCACCACTGAACCATGTCCCCAGGTGCCACATCTACACGTCTTTTAAATATCTCCAGGGATGGTGACTCAGCCACTTCCCTGGGCAGCCTGTTCCAGTGCTTGGCAACCCTTTCAGTGAAAAGATTTTTTCCTAATATGCAATCTAAACCTCCCCTGGTGCAACTTGAGGCCGTTTCCTCTTGTCCTATCACTTGTCACTTGGGAGAAGAGGCCAGCACCCACCTCACTACACCCTCCTTTCAGGCAGTTGTAGAGAGCGACAAGGTCTCCCCTCAGCCTCCTCTTCTCCAAACTAAACAACCCCAGTTCCCTCAGAAACTCCTCATAGGTCTTGCTCTCTAGACCCTTCACCAGCTTCGTTGCCCTTCTCTGGACCTGCTCCAGCACCTCAATGTCCTTCTTGTGGTGAGGGGCCCAAAGCTGACCCCAGGATTCAAGGTGCGGCCTCACCAGTGCCGAGTACAGCGGCACAATCCCTGCCCTAGTCCTGCTGGCCACACTATTGCTGATGCAGGCCAGGATGCCGTTGGCCTTCTTGGCCACCTGGACACACTGCTGGCTCATGTTCAGACGGCTGTCGACCAGCACCCCCAGGTCCTTTTCCTCCAGGCAGCTTTCCAGCCACAAATGAGGCAGTTCTCTTCACCATCACACCCACAGTGAGTTGCCTGAAGGATTTAGTGGCTGCCCTGGGTAGGTCTGAGGTTCAGGTCTAGGAGGGCTGTAGGTAGGAGTCAACTTCAACAGTGCTTGAGAGCTCCACATCTTCTAGAGGACGTGCATGAGGATTTGGGGAATTGGAGAGAGAAGATTGAAGGGCTAGTATGATCTTTGGCTGTTCTGATGAATGCCTCTTTGCAGTGTAGACAGTTTATTTCTGCATCCATCTATATGGTATCAGGAGGGAGCATTTGAAAATGTAGAGATGCATTTTCCTTTTTTTGTCGGTCTATGTGGCTCTGTTGACTTGAATCTGCTAATTCCTATCTGACAAAAATTTGGCTCATGAACAAGACCTATTTAAAATGTAAATCTGTGATGCAAATATCCAGAGCTGATTGGGAATCTTTTATTGGGAAGATAAATGAAATTTTGAAAGATTAATATTTTTTTCTAATGAAAATGCAGTTACTTCCAGTTCCAAGTTTTCTGTTGGAAAGGTTTTGTTTCACTAAGTATTTGAAATTTCCACTGAAAAATTAACTGTTTAATTTGGCTTGAAACACATTTTAAATCACGTATTGATTTTTTTTTTTTTGTCCTGGAGTGGATTTCCCTATGATCCTTGGCCATATGGCAGTAGGAGTTCAGCTCCCAGTGTTACAGACTCCTCGCATCACCAGCCTGGATGTTGATAGCCACGTGCCCACTGCTTGACCCAGGACATACATTTCACATAGAGTTGTTGGTAAGGGAACGAGAATGGCAGAGTCACTTTATTCTGCATGAACCCAGGCAGGTCCTCATTGTCCTGATTTCTGAGAGGACTGTAAGCCAATGTGCTGATTGTTTTCTGACCTGGATTGATGTAACATCAAGAAATCATGGGGCTTCGGGGTATCATACAAGCTGTGGGCTGGTTGGGAAGTCTGGGCTGTAGGGAAGAGCAGATTCCAGCTCCAGCGAGGCACTGCTTGGCTCCCATATGCTTCAGAGAAATAAATTTGTGATGCAGGACATTTAGGGTTGCTTTATCAGTGGCTGAAGTGAAAAACCCATCAATTTCAAAATTGCTGAAAGTTTAATTCTGTTAGAAGAACATCCAATTGAATGTTTGTCACTTCCTAACTGGAATTGATGTGGAATTTCCATCCCTCACCAAAAAGGAAAAAAAAAAAAAATCTGAATCTTTCTTTTTAATCCTGTTTTAAATGGAAAGAAAGGCTGAAATGTCAACATTTCTCCTGGGATAGAAGTGCTGTACTTGCTATGCTCTGTAAACAATTTTGAATAGGAGACTGTTTCAGTGGAGATCACATTCTCAAATGCATGATTTATGGGCTTACGAGGGTATTAAGCATCAAATTAAGTGTCTGTAAGGATCTTCTTTCACCTGAAGAGACTGTGCCTTTAATATAAACTACCTTAAACTGGCAGGAGGTGAGAGGGATCAACATGATAGAAAAGAGTAAAATCAAGCACCTGATGAACGCTAATTTAGGTCCTAAAAACTGTAAAGATCCAACATGACACTAAATGCTTTCTTCATCTGAGTGAACAAACTGCAACTTTAATGTGGTGCCACTCTCTCCCTTCTCACTGTGTTATACATTCCCCTCTGGTGGCTAGTAAAAGATTTATGGGAGGAATTTCTTCTGAGAGCTAGAAACCAATTTACAAAAGGGAATCAGGCATGTAAATACTTTTAACAACCTAAATAGGGAGACCTTGGTCATGCAGTGACAAAAATCACCCTCCTTGTGCTGCAGGTAGAGATCGAATCTTTTGGCCTGACTAAATTTGATTACATCTAGAAATCAAAGGCTGAGCAACATGTTGGGTACAGCTTAAGGATGGGGGACAGGGTTAGGGTTGAGAAGAAAACTGAAATATACGTTTGAAAAGTGCTTACAATTTTTTTTGTCCTTATTTGTCCTACTTTTTTTTTTTTTGTCTTTTCTTTTTTCTAACCAGGGATGAGTAGCTTTATGGAAGCTGTTGTTTTGTTTTCATGGGGGGTTTGTGTGTGTGTGTGCATCTTTGCTTGCTTTAGGTGCTCTGGGTTTCAACTCCATCTGTGTCTCCTGGATTTGGGGATTGGGGTCTGGAGTGTGTTTGTTCTGATTCTGAGTAAAATTATGGTGTGTTTGCTCTGAGCACACTCGGTTCTTTTGCTGATAGCTGTGCTGCGCCTGCCCGAACCAGGGAAAGGCACAATCAGAGGGAGAAGTCACAAAAGAGCTCTGTGGCTCTCCATCTGCTTCCTGGTACACCCATAAAGCTCTTCAGGAATCACTGATCTTTTTTGAAAGGGCACTGGAGTCTGGATTAGACCTTAATTTTGGATTTTTTGGAACACACATGAACCATGAGCTGGGCTGTAGATGCAGGGATCACCTGGGGTGTACCCCCACTGTCCCATTCTCAGGGCCAGCTCCAGCACTGGTGCCAGCTAAAACTGCAATGGGCAACTTCCAGTTCCACCATTTCATTGTCTGCCAAGGACTTTGTTCCAGAGCAATTCTGCTTTACACCACTTTTCCCTTTCAACCTCCTGATCTAAGAGGATGTGGTGTAGGTACAGATACCACCAATGACTTCTTCTGCGGTAACAACAGGATCTGCTGGACATGTGGAGCTTTTTTATCATTTTCTTGTGTTGATTGAAATGGCCATAATTCACCTGAAAATGCCATAAGTTCACCAGTCTTTGCTGGAAAAAAAAAAAAAATGAATACTTTGTTCTCAGTATAAATGGTCATGTAACCTCTGCTGGTCCAGAACTTACAGTGTTTTGGTGCCAGCAGCCAGCACGTTGGTCAAGTGGCAAAGCAAGTTTCTCTCATTCCTCTTACAGCAAGGAGAGTGAACCAGGCTCCTCTGCAGGAGGATGTCCCTACCACCTTCCAACTGTTTGAAAACAACATTTGGGAGTGATTTATGCTGCATTATGACATTGGTACCATCTGCTCATAATCATAAGTATGAATGAAGTGATAATGAAGAAAATGTTCTAAGCGGCTAACAAGATGATTACACTATAATAACATAATTTTGGCATAATTGGGATCTTCAGCGATCTACAAACACTTCATTTCAAAATCTAAAGGTCTCAGCCTTACTGCAGCTACACAGAGCTCTCTTCTGAATTTTAATATCAGGGGAAGAACAAAATTGATCTTGAAATGTGTCAGAGGTCCTGCTCCACCTGTCTGCTGACTCACATTTTCTCCTACACAACATCTGCTGTGCTGCAGACTCTTGATTCATTTCCTTGCCTGCTTCACCTGCGTTTTGGAAACAACTTCTTGGAGCAGACTCGGTATTTCCCCAGGGCAGGAACCGTCTCTTCTTCCTGCCAGGGATTTCCACCTGATCTACTTTTTTCTTAAGGGAAAGCAACAGGAACTGTCTATTGCAACTTCTATCAGGGCCCTTCAGTTTTTTTCAGTGAAGAGTAAACCAGAAGTCCTGAGAAAACACAGAATAGTGGTGATTTTGCATTAGATTCAGTGACGTTTCAGCAAAAAAGAGAAGCTGTAATTTGTTAAAAAGTTGGGTTTTTTTAAAAAAAAAAACTTTCTATTTCAAGCTGATAATTTGTATAGAAAGATAAATCTCATTCCTTTAAAGCCACGGGTTGAAATCCATCTTTTCTTTTGGGTCTAACAGAAGTGTCTCAGCTCAACCACCAAATGCAGAACTTCAGTTCTTCTTCTTGGTTGCCAGTATTGTTCCAGGAAGGAATATCCTGGCCATCCATAGCAGCATTAGGTCCTGCAGCACTGTGGTTAGGGGTTATTTCTAAGCGCCCTACTTTTCCAAGCAGGCCTGATGAGACAAGTTTGAAGCTTCTTTCATGATCATAAAATCAGAGAATCATAGAATGGTTAGGGCTGGAAAGGACCTCTAAGATCATCCAGTTCCACCCCCTGCCGTGGGCAGGGACACCTCCCACCAGCCCAGGTTGCTCAAAGCCTCATCCAGCCTGGCCTTGAACCCCTCCAGGGATGGGGCATCCACAGCTTCTCTGGGCAACCTGGGCCACTGCCTCACAACCCTCACAGTGAAATGATGGTGAGTCGAGCACAGCTGTCCACTCCTTGTGACTCCACCATCAGATACTTCTTACGTACTGAACATTTTGACGTATCTTGGGGCCATTCAGGTGCTTGCTCCAGGTCTGTATCCCACATTAGAGGGATGATTGGAGTAAAACACTGCAGAAAGCATTTTGAGATGTGCAGACTTGAAGCTTTTGGACAGTACTGAAGGTAACCTGTAAACCGTGGTATGATTTGGGACCTAATTGTCTGTTCCAGAGCAGAAATTTGTGTGTAAAGAAAGAAAGAACCCAAATGAAAAGGTGTGGTACTGAATGGCACTTGTGTGGTACTGAATGACACTTGTGCTGGAGTTGCTGTGAGGCTTCATGGTGGACATGACTCATGAAATAGCTATTCCTGCACCAGGTGGCTAAAACTCAGCAAATTACAGCTTTACAAGGAAATCAGCCTTAATCTTTGTCACCACACACGTGGATTAATGGATCTGTAAGAGGAATCATGATTCTTGTTTACATTATTTCAGGGATTCTGGGGCTGCTGGAAACAAATTCATCCCCTTCTTTGGGCAAAAGCATTGCAGAAGACTACCAGAATCTGCTCTCATTTATCTTCCAAACTGGGCAACTGACTCAGAGGATGTCCTTTCAGCCCCGAGGAGTCTGAGTGTTCAATGCTCTGGATGCCTTCTTCCTCCACCCCTCTGGGAGGAGAGCTGGGGGACAGCGCTGAGGCTACACCCTACCCAGGAAACAAGCTTGTCCTGGGAAATTCTGTACAAGGAGGCTGTGTTCTTTCCCACTTGCTTAAGGCCACTAAGTAGTGAGAAAGTGGAGAAAAGATCTATATGTGTAGATCAAAATACAGAAAAAAATGTAGGTGAGGTCTAAGGAAAGCAATGCTTGAGGTTTCTCTGTGGAGGCATGGGGTCAATGACACAATCAACTTCCCCAAAAAGGAATGGCATGAAGAAGTGTTAGCAGATACTCCTCAGTGATTTAAAGAGGGAGAAAAATAAATTAATAAGGACATACAAGCTGGAAGAACCCTGTAAAAAAAAACCAAACCAAACCAAAACAAACAAGCTACTGTTACTGGTGTACAAATATCTTTCGTGTTTTATTTTTAATCATGAGAAGGAAAAGAGGGGGGAGAAAGGGAATAACAGCCTTTGCCAAGTGTTCAGTGATTCTCATGTACCTGATTCCCAGCTGCACCCAACTCATTATCACTCTTGTGAGTATAACACTTCTCTGCAAATGCTCCAGCCACTTAGATTTTTGAAGAGGGTTTTTCACCAAGGATGGAATGTGATAAATGCAATTTAAACAAGCCACTTAATCAACCTATTTATATTAGATAACAATATAAGCAGAATGAGTGAGTCCTTGCATAGAAGCCCTCAGGAAGCCTCTGGGAAAAGAGAACACCACAAGATCGCTCCTTGTGCGGACACCCTCGAAGCTTTTCTCTGCTGGGTGGGCAGATCTGAGCCCCTGTGCTCAGCATGGGCAGCCAGGGCGTGTTGGTAGGACAGAGCTCATGGCTGGGGAATTGACACTTGGTGGCCCACTGTGGTCCCTTGACCCCTTTAGATGCCAGTGGCACCCTCTGGAGGTCTGGCATCGCTGGAGCATGAGCTCTGACACTCCCCAGCCATGCCTTGTAGGGTTCTGCTGGATTTGTCCTAGCGATTTTGGGAGAAGTTTCATCTACTCAAAGGTATTACCTGTAATTTAATGGGAGGGCGAGGAAGGGGAGTCTAGGAAAAAGAAAAAAACTTGTATTAATTTTATAAATTTTATTAAGTTGTTATTAATTTTTGAGAAGATTTCCTCTGGGAAACACTGTATGTGTCCCTCTGTCCTTTTACATACCCTTAAATAAGCCCTGAGAAATATGGAGAATATGGAACCAGGCTCTGTACACAGTTTACCCCATCCAAAGTGCCCATGGGCCACAGGAAAATGGTCAAAAGAGAAATCTGTGTAGGTGGAGCTACCAAAAACGTCAGTGAACAAAGACAGCTTTTAAAATTGTGTTTTCAGATCAGAAGTAGGAGATGATCCTCACACTAGGTGAGGAATAGAAAAATAGAGGCAGAATTTTTAATTATTCGTTTTACTTAATCTGAGAATTTAAGTTGATCCTCATTTTACAGAAGCTTGTGGAATTCTTAATTTGAAATAAGGTCTGAGTGGGGATCAGAGACCCCAAACAGAGAAAAGGGCTGATGGAAGTTTAAGTCAACAGAAATTTAAAAATAAACAAATGGACTTTGCCGTTCAGAGAATGTAAGCAAAGACCACAGCTCTGGATGGAAAACAAGCCAAAGTCATAGTAAAATGATTCATAAACCACAGACTCCACTGCAGGAAATGCAGAGGCAAAGGTGAAACTCCAAGAGGAGACAGAGCAAAACTAGAGTGAGTTTTCAAACAGGCATCCTGAAGGTTTACACAGACAAGCACAACCCAGCCACATTTTGAAAGCCTTTTTGTCTGTGTAATGAGCTCAAACATGACTGCAGGTAGCAAAAGATAAACAAAATATAGGTAATTTGCACAGATGAGAAGGATCTGTAGGAAATGTTAAAGGGACAGCTGTATACAGTGACACTGAGCACGAATGGAGCCCTTTTTACTTGTCATTCCAACACCAGTGCACAAGTTCCCAGGAGGCCAGAAGTTGCATTAAAAATTTTGAAGAATAAATTTAGTAACATTGCAAACAGGGATGTAGACCTTCATTAGAGTCAGTGGGGAATTTCCGAGCTAGATATGGAGAGAAGATGTCTTTTAACAGCAGGATCCTCCAAGCTGTGAAATAGAGCAGGATGTGACGGTTAAAACCCATGAGCTCCTTTGAAGATTTGCAAGACAAAAGAGACCAGCTCAGGCTGATCGAGACCTTTTGATATGTCTGGTATTTTGTCACTTCTCTATAATATTTCTTTCTAATGAATGATAGCACAGTCAAATTAACCTTTTATGAGATTTAGGATGAAAATAGCACTTTCAGCAGCATTGCAGACAGGAGTAAATGTTAAAATGAGCTGATGAGTACTCTGCAGGAAACTACAGACTAAACCCTCCCTCTCCATCACAAGAACTTTCTCTCTAACGTGTTAGAGGGTGTGTGTCTGTGTTGCAGCTCAGGTTTCTCCTGCATAACCGTGTCGATTCATCCCACCTTCCTCTGGAGATCCGGAGAAGATCTGCCACTCACCCCGTGAGCATGCACTATCAGTGGCCTTCATCACACCCAGGACTGGCTCTAAATCCAGCCTTTCCTAGCTGCCACACTCTTCTCATCCTCACTTAGCATTTGCGTTTGTACAGCAGGAACAGCTGTCAGCCACTGATGGCAGGATCCCAAGGCTCGACCAGGTCTATGGTTTTGGAGTTACATGCACACTTGCCATATGGACTATCCTGCCGTAACGTGTCTCGTGGGCTATTGTGGGCTGAAGCTGGAAGTTCATATGGAAATATTTTTTGTGTATGCACTGGTTTTTGCCAAACGTCCTGTTTTAATTATTCATCTCTCTTCATGAATAAATGAAAAGGGGAAACATCAAAAGTCGCCAAATACTCTGTGCTGGTCACAAACATTGAAGGTTTCTTTTTAATGTACAATCAGAAAGTTGGATTAAGATTCACTCCTTTGATATGCAGCTGATTATTTTTTTATATATAAAAAAGAGAGAAATTCCTGTTTCCTGCAATTAACTGTACTTTTTTTGAAGCGCAACAGGCATAGAGAAATCACATGTCTGCGGTGACTCCTTTCAAAGAAAACAATTAGCATCCATATCAAAAAGCTAATTCAGAGAAATTAAAGAACACATACATCAGTAAAATATAATATTTCCTCTTTAGCACATTTCATTGTGTACAATGTGTCACTGTAAAATTGTTAGGCTTGGAGATAATGAAGAGTGACAGTTGAAGGGTTCAGGGCTTCATATAAGACTTTTGGGTATGTAAAGATTTTAATTGCACATAATTATGAATGTGAAAGTGGAACGATTTAATTTTTTAGCTTTCATGCTATTAGAAGGCTAATAGAACCAATATCAAACTGAGTTAGTTACAGCAGAATTACTAGAAGAAGCTATTTTTTCATTCAGCAATTTAAATTAAATCAAAACAAAAAAATTAAAATAGCTCATATGTTTCTCTCTTCTTTTACATTTATATAATGGCAGCAAGATAAGTGATGTATGGTATTAATAGAGATGAAGAAAATAGTTCTAATAAGATTAGAATATCCTGGAACAATGGGAATGGATAGTGGGGGAGCACAGAAGAAAAGGGACAACTATAAATGGTGCAGTTAAAGTAATAAAGTGGTTGATCTGTAAAGTTTGAGGGAGACTGTCGTCTAAGGCAACTCTCTATTCTTGCTATGAATACATAAACCTACCCTCTCCCCAGCTTAGACAGATACACTGCTGCTGATGAGCATTACAAGAGGAGGAATGAGCTCCTTCTACTGGGTGTGTGGGGTTTGTGACTGCTGAAAACACACAAATAGCAGGAGCAAAATGTGCCTGATAGCCAGAAGGGTTTCTGAACAGTGCCTCCTCCAACCCCCCTGGGAGTCAGACGTCGTTCTCATCTCGGCATCATCAATAGGGACCATAGCAGAGATCATCCTCTCCCAGCATCCTGCATGACTGTAAGCACTACGACAACTTCTGGGAAAGCCCAGGGTGACATAAAACAAGATTTTAATCACAGCCCGTTTTCTGCAGGGTTCAGAGCTCCCCACTAACAGTGTTCCCAAAGCTGAGCAGCCAGCCCTCTCCTGCATCTTTTCCCCTTCTCTTTGTAGCACCTCAGTGTCGGGTTCCCCTTCTCATTCTTCCTCTCATATATCCCCACTCCTGGTGGGCATTTCCCTTAACCTGCCTTCGACTCATCCTTTCTCTTGCAACCTTGCAACCTTGTCTGCTAAGCAACCACCCAGGCTGGGGGGGTTCCCTCCCACCTGCTTTTCACGCAAGCGCCTCTTCTTCTCCACACAGCTGTAACACAGCACAGGGGACGGAGGGCAGAAAGAGCAGTTATCAGCAGAGAGGAGTGATAAATAATAGTGTCCAGACACTCTGCATTTTCTGCATCCAAAACCTGGTGTTTTGGTTCTGGATCGCTTTTTTGCATTCCCCGTGTCATTCCTTACCACAGAGCTAGAAAATGAATTTCTGTCTACCACTAAATCCTATTTAAATCCATCTCTCAGCAGCAATTAGAAGTCTGTTGATGTTAGGATGTCTTTGCAGATCTTGGACCTTTTCAATTAATTTTAATCAGGTTCATTAGCACTTTTTTAATGTGTAGGAAATGGGCAAATACATAACTCAAGAGCCATTTACTTTTTAATGAAGGTAACAAATACACAATTAAAAAAGCTCTGTCTTTCAGCAACTTTGCAGTACATTAACTTGTTTTGTCATTATTGTGCATGCAGAATGTCACTTGCTCTGGAGTTTTGACATAAAACTCTTTATCATTGGCAGAATTAGTAAGTAACATTAAGAACTAGGAAACGACAATTAGTTCGTGAATTAGGTGGGATATACAATGTGTTAATTACTGAGGGACCAAACTTCATGCAATTAAAATTTAACATCAAGATAAGAAAAATGTATTATTAGGCATCTGAGTATTTAATGAAGTTGCAAATGATTACCAAATTTCCTAAATTAATTCTAAGGTTCCCTGACTATTCTTAGAAAATTTTGTGCTGTGGGACTTATAACAAGCTGCAGTTGTTTGTGAACAGAATAATAATACAAATCTCTGAAATGCTATAGGAAGCTTTGCTTTTTGTTAGTTATACATGTGCCTATGAAGATGTTGATTAAATGTCTTGCTGCTAAAAAAATGTCATACTGATGCTTATCATAGAATCACAGAATGGTTTAGGTTGGAAAGGACCTTGGAGATCATCCAGTTCCACCCCCCTGCCATGGGCAGGGACACCTCCCACCAGCCCAGGTTGCTCAAAGCCTCATCCAGCCTGGCCTTGAACCCCTCCAGGGATGGGGCATCCACAGCTTCTCTGGGCAACCTGGGCCACTGCCTCACCACTTCTTCACCAAGATCTTAATTTTAAAGCTGTTTCACATGCAACTGCCATATCCAATGGTTTATTGCTGGTGCATCAGCAAGCTGATGGAAGTTCACTCTTCATTGTAAGTCATCTTAAAATCAATGGCCATCTTCCCGGGTGGGCCACATTCTGCCCAGGCTACATTCATCTAAAGGTTAAATGCAAACAGCAGCTGGTTGTTGGCTGCAGCGGGACTTGGATCACATCCATAATATTGCCTGAGGCTTGACCCTGTGGCTGGGTTTGGATAAGTCACAAAGTTAGGCTAGCAGGCTGTCACTTTGCTGTGAGAGCCAGCCCTGTATCACCCAATAAACCCAACAGTAAAGCAGCAGGCCCTCCGAAGGGAGGCATCACAGCAGCTCTCAGGCTGGAGTGGATTTTGTTAGAGGAGCCAGCTCTGTGCTGCTGTTTGAAGGAAACAAGGCCAACCGGCGATGAAACCAGCCAGGAAAAAGCTGAGGACTCCCATGGTAATCTCTCCATGTGACTGCAGCTGCTTTTGATGTTGGAATCCCACGGCTAAGAGGAAAGGGCTTGTCAACTCATTGCTTGTCTCCACGGATCTGAGGGAGGTCTCATGTTCAGCTGAAGGGGGAATCCTCTCTTCCCACCCTTGCCCTGGAGGACTTGCAGCTCTCAGGTAGCCAAAAATGACAGCAGGAAAAAAAATCATCCACCACCTTTGGGCTGCAGCACTGGGCAGCCCAGGACAAGAGCAGTGAGCCCAGCTGGCTCCATCCATTCCTGCCTCCCAGGGCCACTTACCTACCTGATAATGACAACTGTTTAGTTTCAACAACTTCCACAGGATTAAATGTTTCTCTATAAAATCTTCCTGTTCCATCACTCTTCTTTGTGAGAGCCAGCAGTAAACCTGAGAGCAGCTTTGCTGGTGAGCTCTTGGATATGAGCCTCGAGTTTTGCCACACCTTCTCCACTGCAGTGAAATAATCTGCTGTACCTGTGAACCAATGCCACAGGTGATTGTATGGTGCTCCCAATGCAAGTTCAGTTCACATCTGCCCCACTAGCTGGATGATCCTACAGCAGAGAAACCTTGAAAAATTTGCAGTAACAGGAGGTCCTGTTTAAAAGCTGCAGTCTATATTATTTATTATTTCTATCACGAAGAACGGGAGGGTGTGATGGAGAGCTGTGCATCAGCAGCAGCAGCATCCCCTGGGAAACCTCTCTGCTCTGTGTCCTGTGAGTGGTCCTGGAGACTCCTCACTGCTCCTAGCAGGGACTAATTTGAACAAAAAAGGTGGAGTTAAGATCAGAAATCGGCTGAAGACCAACCAGTCTGTATGGAAGGGCTCCTGGTGCTTTTAACCTTTGTAGGCATGGGTGGCAGGTACCTACCAGGCCAAACAAATTCATCACTCCCAGGACAATGTCTCTGTACCAAGAGGCTTTCTGTGTCCCTTTCATCCTCTGGGATGGGCACATTTCACCCCCAGCAGTGACCCATGGCTGTGCCCAGGCTCTCGTGCTGGCTGCGGGTGTCACTGCCTGTCCCTGCACCAGGAGTACTGCAGCATGCAGCACTGATTCTGCATGCAGCCCACAAACAAGGCTCTGTGTAAACTATCTTATTTATTTCACTATCCTTCCCCCATTCACCAGGCAAATTATCACATGTGTATTCAGTTTCAATACGATAAAAAATTGCCTAATAAAATATTTACTCAGCCTTTGTCCCTGCAAGTGTAAACTCATGTAATTACAGAGCACTCCAGAACCTGTGGCTATAAATCTCTAGAAATAAAATCCTCAGCGCATTGACAGAATAAGGCTCCCACTTACTGTGAAAATGAGAAGCTAGTCCATACCAAGCTGTTAGATTAACTTAATGTGCTCCAACTCATCCTCCTTCTCTTTCATCAGTCTTCAAGGAAGGATGTTTATCTCTTCCTCCTGCCTAGCGATGGCTTGCCGTCATAGGCTGGAAAACGGATGATTCCCCCTTTTTTACTGAAATCATTGTCTCTCAACCCAATATTGTCTCTCATTGAGGTCAGCCTCATCATTCAGAAAATTCAGAGTCCCCCAGCAGCAAGGAGGCTTTGATGATCTCACTCTGATCGTCCTTGCGCACGAAGCGTGGCAGCCTCCACGGTACACACTGCCAGCAGAGACATGGGGTGACCACGCTGCTATTCCCAGGAAAACCTTCCCGAGACTTCAGGGCTGAATCTCAACAGGGAGTGGGAACCTGTGACTGAGGAGGCTGCTTGCAAAAGGTAAACGATCTGCCATAACCTGTTTGTCAGATGGGCAGAGGAGAAGAGAGGCTATGACTCTTTATTTTCAGTAATGTTTACGTTGGGACTTCAGTGCAAAGGGATCAGAGGAGAAGGGAGCCCAAGGAATAACAGTCTCTTTTGTACCTGTCAGTTTAATGTATGCCTGCTCCCACTTTGGCACAGCACCAGAGTTTTTGAAACACAGTAGCTTAGAGCGATAGGGAGGATATTTTGAAGGAACTTTTAATTAAGTCTGCCCTTGGGCTCCTGAGCAGAGAAAGGTGGGAGCGCCCATGGTTGTTTTTAAAGGGCTCTTCTATAAAGGGAGGTTTTTTTTCCCAGGCTATCACAGGTCTAGAATTGGGGAAAAAAAAAACCCCAAACAGGTAACCTCTCTAACTCAGCAGGTAACCTAACCCACTGGTCCCTGAAAAAGCACAGCTATGCAGGCTTTTTACTTCCCAAACTAATTACTTGAAAAAAAACCTGCTTGGACGCAGACCAGATATCAACATTGCCATTCAGCATTGTCACTCCAAACCACAGCGGCCGCAAACAGACAAGAGGGGAAAGCAAGGAGCAAAGAAGGAAAACGTCCCTTACTGGCTGCACTGTAGAGAATAAAGGCAACCCAAAGAAAGCCCTTCACAGAAATGGGCGAGTGACTCGATCCTTGAGGTAGTCACAGCCCTGGGTTTCCCCTTTGAAAACTAGAGGAATCTTCCAGATGAAAAATCTGTTTGCTTTTTCTTCTTAGCTGGGCAGACCACCACAAAACACAGGGTTTCCTTTGTCAGTGTGTTTTCTGTTTGAAAACATTTTGTTGAAGAAAAATCTCTGCTACCAGCTTCTGCAGGAGGTGACCCAAGGTAGCAATAGCTGAAAGGCATATGAGGGAATTTAAAAAAAAAAAAGAAAACAAACCATGCAACACCCAAGTTTCATAATGTTTGCATTTATGAAAAGGAGGCTGTTTTATCAGTCTGGGTGTTCACGTGAATCAACATCTGAGCTTCGTCTCAGAAACCAGTTTACCCTAGGGACTCTCCAGTGCCAGTTTTGTGATGGTGCACGTTACCAAGAAACACATCCAGCAGCGATGTACAACCACAAAACCGTGCCTGAAATGAAGTCAGGCTGAGCTGAGTCCTCATGCCTTTAGTGATGGAGCTTCTCTGTTTCCAGCCCAGAAGGATGATCACGGACGGCACCTTGGCAATTACCATTTGCAATGATCCTTCTGCCACATGACAGACCTACCCAGGTAAGATGGCTCTGCTAAAAGGAGCTTTCTTATGATTGGTAAGTGCTGGCCTGGGAAACACCAAGGAGCAATCCAGAGCTGGTGGGTGGCCAGCCTGAACCGTGGACCCTGCACTATCACATCTCACACAGCTTCACCTCGAGCTTGAACTGGGGTTTTCTACCCCTTCTAGCTTAGTCCAGTGTCATTTATGGCACCAAAGGGTGCTTCCCTCTGGATCTCCAAGTTGTTTCAAATTCTGCTGTTTGAACACAAGGGAAAAAATTGATTGTGTTTCAGTCTTGGACCTCCTTCACACCTCTTTCATCCATATCTCCCTCACTTTCTCTCCACATCAGTGCCAGAAAAAAAAGCTGTCTCCTTCTACCTAGGTGGCAAGGCAGGACTGTGTTCCAGAGTTCAGTCTTTAAAAGCAGAACAGATCTGCTGCTTCATATGGCCTGGCACTCCTATTCCCAGAGCCTCCAGCAGCAGAGATGTTTCTGTTGCAACCGGTGCTGCACCAACACACGAGAGGGGTGAGAGCCTGCCCCAGGGGTGCCACATGCACTCGTGCATCCATTGCACAGGTGTCTGCTTTAAAAAAGGATCATAACAGCCTAAAATAAGTGACTGAAAGGCTTATTTTCTTCCTGTTTCTGTATGGTCTTCATAAAAACCAAGAACCCCTTTGGGGGGTTATATTAACAAAGTGAAATCCATTTTTTAGAAGTCCAGCTTCAAATTCACCCGAGCAGCATTAACTTTCCAGGAACGCATCCATCAGGTGCCACCCTGTGGCTGAAATCTCCTCTCCCAGCCCGTGTCCGCAGCAAGGTCTCTGCTGCCCGCCAGCATTGCCGTGTCCCAGCTCTGCGGGTGGGGACAGGGGACAGCAGAAGATCCCGTGCCATGGCAGGGCCGTGTCCTGGCCCCACGGCTGCCAGGCTGTGTGTGTGACAGCGTGTGATGCCACGGCCGTGATGTCTGGAGATGTTCTTGCCTTGGGAAAACAGCGCTGGCTGTCGCCCAGCAATCTCTATAATAGAGACCGAACATGGATGTGGGGATGCTTGTGTGTAATTATACACAACATATAGGGCCATTTACCATATGGGAGCAGTTGAAGCCCTTTGATCCTTCTCACCCATAAAGCTGGGCTAAAGGGGCCTGGCGTGGGAGAGTAGGGTCGCAGGGTGGGGGTGGGGGGTGTCTTGCTTTCATTCCAGCAAAGGCCAGAGCTATGCCTGTATTTTCTCATTTCCCATGAATGTTCAAGAAAGAGATTTCCCAGCACAGCTGGAAGAAAGTGGGAGAACGCTGCTGGTGTCCTCTGGAGCCCAGCTTGGAGCCCTTTGTAGGCAAGCCAGTGAGGTGTTCCAGGGAGGTTTGCTGGAGCCAGAAGCTCACCTCCTCCAGGAGGGACCCTCTCCCCCGCATTCCCCAGCACTGGGGAGGGCATTCCTCCTTCAAAACAGCAGCGCTGAGGGGGAAGTCTTGGCTGAGAAGCATCTGTGGCATAGGAATTGCTTGTGCTTAAGGTGGCAACACCTGGAGGTGGGAGGAAGCCCACCTGCACCGCAGACCTTCTGCCAGCCAGGATGCGGTGTACTGGCAGCAGAGCCAGGACCACTGCTCCACAGGTCTCAAACACCTCTTTGGGAAGGGCTCAGCTTGCCCCCGTGGTCCTTCCTAATTATCAACTGTTTCGTCTGCACTGGTGATGCTGGTACAGATGTTCCCAAGGCAGGGCTTGGAAGTCTCTGCTTTGAATGGAGCTTTACAACAGGGATGCCTGTGTTTTTTGTAGTTTCCACAGTTCCCTGACTGGCAGATACTAAAGCTATTTCATGAGAAGGAGTTATGTACAAAAAACACTATGTAGATTCAGTTTTTTTAATTTGATTTTTCATTTCTGGGGAAAAAAAAAAAAAGGTCCCTTTGTAGAGACAGCTGGGAATTTAGTTGTATTTTCCACAGTCTGGTGGGCATCAGGTTGTGATTCCTCAGCCTGAGTTTATTTCTGACTCTGCCGCTGAGGTGTGAATAACCCTGACCAGACCACTTGGCCCCTCTGACTCCGTTTCTTCTTTTCTCTTTCTTTTTCCTGCAGTATAAATTCCTTGATACAAGAGCTGGTTGTTAGTTTGCATTTATGGAGCACGTTGTGCAAGAAGAGAGAGAGTAGGACTGAAGCAGAGGCACTGAAGAAACCATGCTAGCAGTGTGAATAAACAACCAACCGGTTACATTTCAAGAGGCAGGGGGTTTAATTGCACAACTTGTCTGTCCCTTGATTTGCTCACCAGCTAAACCCAAGCCTGAGTGCCAGCCGAGCCTCTGGATGGTGCAGATCTGGGCTTGCCCCCAAAGCTGCCCCAGACCTTGCAGCATCCCCACAGTGCCCCTGCCCAACCCTGCTGCCCTGGGGGACCTACAGGGCCACCACAGCATCACCAACCCTCCTGCTCGGAGGCTTTCCTTCATCTTCCAGGCCTGCTGAGAAGCATTTGTTTGCTAAAAGAAACCTAGCAAGGGCAACGGGTGACGGTGCCTTTGTGTTGTTTGCTCACCCGTCTCATTGGGGCACGAAGCTGAAGGGAGATGCCTGGGTGTAGGACCACCTGCCTCAGCACCGCAGTGTTTAAAGGAGTTTTGCACACATGGACACGTGTGAGTGAATCTCCCTGGAGCCATTTATTCTGCCCTCCCTATAGCTAAAACGTGAGAAAAGAGAGCACTCGGCCTGCACTTAGCGGTGTTAACCCAACTTGTGCACACACATTACTGTCAATAAATCCGCACCACGTAACAGGTACTTGTAAATTCTTTCCATCCATCCTATGTGGACAGTGCTGAGTTTGATTTAACTTCTCCCCTCTTTCTTAATCTTTTTTTTTCAGGCTATTTGGGCCACAAAACTGGCCAACAGACACAGCTGGGAAACACACTGCAGCACAAAATAAAAATAATAAGGGCTGGGAGGAGTTCTTTTCCCCTCTACAGAACTGTAATGGGGTCTTCTATTTATTTTTTTTTTAAAGCTCAGCTGGGGTATGAACTCCTTAATCTTAGTTTGACTTATGGGAAAGGGAGGGCATTAGCGCATTTATAAAAATTTACCTTGTTCTGAAACCGTAGACATGCTTCACCTTTTAATTTCATGATTAGTGTCATTTCATCATAGGGGAAAAGCCACTTTTTCTATCCAACAGCACAAAACGATACAAATCAAACACATGCTTTCTGGAATTATTCACACAATGTTTTCAAAAATCGACATAGTTCAATAGTTGAGCAATAAATTTTCTTACTAATGAGACACTAAAAAATGTTTTTGATGTTACGCCCAGGGAGAACTAGTTATTGCAGATTTATAGGCAATCTGTGCAAAGACTGTCCTTTGCTTCCAATGAGTTTCTAATTTTGATTTGATGATATCCAGCTGCAGAGATTTGGCCATGATATTATATAACTTGTGATATCACATCTCTACGGTCTTTTCTGCACCCTCAATGACTGGCCTTTTCATACATGAGCTGGACTGCATCCCTTGGTCTCCCTGTGCAAGCAGCCATGGCGTGTAGTGTTTATGGATCCCTTCGAGGAGTGTGCGCAGTCATGGCACGTGCATCTCATCACCCTGTGGAATACAGGAGGCAAATTTAAATTTTGCTGAAAACACCGCTTTTCCTTTCGGTTCCTCCTGCGCTCTCCGTTGCTGTAGCTCAGAGGAGGTTGGGGTGTGGGCAGCAGTGCACTGACGGCCTTGAGGACAATGTTTTGCATTTCATAGAATCATAGAATCATGGAATGGTTTGGGTTGGAAGTGGACCTTAAAGATCATCTAGTTCCAACCTCCCTGATGAGCATCTCTTCCAGCATTAGGCTGGCTCATACCAGCCAGGGCAGCCACCACTCCAAGGATCAGCATCACCGCAGAGGAAGGTTCAGAGCAATCAGTGAAGGACATTAAACTCTTCTACCACCATTTTAGCAACAAGAAGCTTGAGAGGGAGGGTTTCTCAATTCACACACAGGGTATTTTCTCCTCTTGGCAAAGGCAGAGCAGTTCATTCATTGATGGTGACCACCAGTGCGTTCCCTGGAGGGAACCGTCGGTGGCCCACTGTAAGAGTTTAGTCCTGTGGCTGTGTTGAGACCCCACCAAAGATGAACACAGATCTTCCCTGGGGACATTTTTAATCTGAAACAAACCAAGCGGTGCCGGTATTGATACTGCTGGCAGGCCCCCTTCCATAGGAAATGAGGGAATGTGGTATCTCTCAAAGGGTAATAACAAGGCTCCTTGCCTGGATACAAGAACGATGAGTGCTTCAGAAGTGCTGATGATTAAGGCCCGTGTTTAGGACTCTCGGAAAAAGCGCTCTCCCAAACGCACCAGCCATAAGCCGGTTTGCTCCGCCGCTCGCCTGCCTTTCCCCCCACATGGCTGCCTTGTGGGCAGGCTGCAGACAGCCCTGTCTGGCAGCAGGCTCCCCACGCCATGTGTGCCTCAACACGCAGGGGCCTGCCGGCACCCGCACATGCGTG